>NC_056735.1:580037550-580110050 GCF_019279795.1 Protopterus annectens
CTGTAGCATTAAATAAGATCAAGGAGTTAGAAATGATACAATTTTCTGTCCACAAAGCTTGGGCAAAATTTCTAAACTCAACCCAAAAAGGAGTTAGTATTTTACAATCCAATATCATATGAAACCAATCTGTGTTAGAAACTTCATTACTTCTCCACCAATTAATTTTCCCATAGTTATGTATTAAAGTCACTTTATGTGGAGTTAAAAAAAAAAAAGCTCTGTGAAGAAATATCCACATACATGTTTGTCTTTTCGGCTTTTCCTGGTTAGGGGTTGCCACAGCAGAACTCTGGTCTGCTAATGATTGGCAGTAGATTTTTTTTTATTTTTTATGGTGCCAAGTTGCCAGCCTGATGCCCAACCTTCAGCGAAGGCACACCCATTCACGCATGTCTTTTGGAGGCCACTCGACTGTGGGGAGGACATGCAGACTCCACACAGAAGGCACTCCAGCCGAGAATCGAACAGGAGAACCTCTGGCTGTGAGGCAACAATGCTACCGCTGTACCACCGTGGCTTTTATATTTTCCAATAAAGAGAAGAAGTAGATTTTCCCACAGAATTAAGAATTAAGCATTTATCTTCATCAGAAAAGGTATTCTCATTAATGTTAGTTTAGTAACTCCAAAATAAAGAATCTGTGTAACTAAACTCTTCTTTTATTATTTTATAAATTATTGATATATATGATTTATTCTTATTTGACTTACTATTGATTAAGAAAAAAATCTCAAGTATCTTTGGAATGTGTTTTGTTTGCAAATTCATGTAGATTTTGATTTTATCACCAACATATTTTTTATAAGACTGCATAGTCAACCAATTATTATTTTCTAAACAATGTCTTGCAAGAAGATAATATGTATTATGTGATTTATTTCCAATTAAGAATTGATGCCAAAAGACTAAATTTGCTTTTCTAAGGTTTAGCATTTTGTTTATATTAAGTTTTCAAACAATGTGCAGTATTTGATATAAGGAACAATAAACACAATAAATCTTTAACTATATAATTAGAATTCATACATTTTTAAAAATGTTAAGGATGTAATCATTGAAGGGAGATGAATAGTGTTTTTTTCTTTTCATTTATGCAATAGTCTGTAAAGTAAAAATGTTAAGGATGTAATCATTGAAGGGAGATGAATAGTGTTTTTTTCTTTTCATTTATGCAATAGTCTGTAAAGATTCAGTAAAATTTATTAATTCCAAATTTAGAGAAAGATTCCATAACATAACTGTTATTATTTATTAATCTTTCATGAATGGATTTTTAAGTTGATTGATAAGAGGAATTTAACCATATAGATATTAAATTGAGAATTATGGATTTGGCATATAATTCAAAATTTGGAAAACTAAATCTACCTTCTTGCCAACTTTTAGCATGCCAATCAAGGGATATTCTTGGTTTATTGGGGAACCAGAGAAAATGAAGAATAATAGAATTTAATTTCTTAAAGATTTTTAGGAGGGGGAGTAATTAGTGATTGTAGATAGAAAAGTATTTTTGATAGGATTATCATTTTTATTAAAGCATGTCTATCTTCCATTGTAAACAAATGTTCCATTTAGTGATTATTGTAGTTACTGTTATTGAGTATTTTACAGTTGATTTAAATATAATTCCAAGATAATTAACTTCTGAATTGTCCCAAATAAAATTCTTATAGTTTCTTAAATAATTATTAACTTTTTATTAATAAGTACATTTTCTGTTTTATCAGGGTTAAACACTGAAACCGATGCTTTTTCAAAGTAATTAACAGACTTAGTTAAATTTTCTATTGCAGTTTCAACATCACCACTTGTTATTAAAATGTGATCTATAAATAATTGAATTTTACAGGAATAACTTTCATCCATCGAAAATCCCTGATTTTTGCTATTAGATCTAATAAAGTTTGTGAAAGGTTCAATAGGTAGAGCAAATACTAGAGGTGATAATGGACATCCCTGTTTTGTACCTTTTAATATTTTGAAACAGAAAGGAAATAGTTAATTTTAATAAAAGAGAATGAGTCACTATATTGATTAGTTATAAGATTTATAAAATCTAGAGAAAATTCATATTGCTTAAGTGGTTTGAACAAAAAATTCCAACTGATAGAATCAAAGTGAGAATAGACATAAATGTTTTACAATTAACAGTTAATAATGAAACAGGACAGTAAGAAGAACAAAAGTTAGAATCTTTATTTGGTTTCAAGATAGGAGCTATCAGGGGATATTTGCAGGAGGGGATGGTTGATATATATTTAATCTGTTCAAAAGCTATTAATAGGATATTATAATATTTTATGGGAATAGTTTGCATAATTTTGGTACTATACCATCTAGACCATGTGCTTTATTTAGTTTATGATTAGTAATTTGATCTTTTAACTCCTTAAAAGTGAACGACTTATCAATGTTAGATCTTTGTTCTTTGATTAATTTAAAGCTTATATTGTCATTCAAAAAGTCATTGGTTATGTTGTTGATTTCTAAGTCTGTTCTTTTGTTATTAATTTCTTTGTAATTTTTCCTAAAACATTCTAGTATGCCTTTTAAATCACTTTTTCACCTTGTTTTGGAATCATTTCTTTAATATGATTAACATTCATTTTTTCTTAGATCTAACAGCCAACCTGTGTATGATTTTTATGTTTATTGAGTAAGTTTGTAACTTTAATTTTTCCAGATTTATTGATATTATATTGTGAAGCACATCAAGATATTTCTGATTTAATATTTTCAACTCAGCATTTTTCATTTTTGTCAAGAGAATTACTTCTGAAAGTTCTCCATTATTATTAATTTCAATGTATTAATATATGTCTTTTAGACACCATTCCTTAAATCTACTTTTAATTTTACTATATAAGCAGGGATTCACTGATAGCAAAACAAATTACTTGGTTTTAACATTAACATAAATGTAATAGCATTGTGGTCAGATAAAGGACATTACGTTATCAACAGATCTTCAATTTTAGTAAACAAACTACTAGAAGTAAAAACTGTATCAATGTTTTTCTGGGTGCCAAATCTATAAGAATAATGTGCAACATTAAGAGAGTTAGTTGATTTAATATTATAGATATCTCTCAAATGTTGAGAATTAATAAAATGATCTAAGTGTTTGGGTACTGAGTATAGCTTAGGAACCTTATCAGTAGTGTCTTTACTAGAAAGAATACTGTTAAAATCTCCTACAATCATCCATTGACTTTTTGTATATAAGGTAATAATATACAAATATTTCTTAGAAACTTTGGCTCAAATTTCAGGTATCCAGTACGAATTCACAAAAGTATAAGTTTTTTTGTAAATTTTTTCTACTGCTAAATCCAACATGCCATTTTTATCTGAATAGGTATTTAAGTAGGTAATGAATTTCTCCAAGGAATAAGAATGCCTCTCCTTTTTAATTTAAGATGAGAGCTTACAAGAGTTGAATAATCTTTTAACATAAATATAGCAACATCTCCAGATAAAAAATGAATTTCTTGTAAGAAAATGATGTGAGCTTTATGCAATTTTAAATATTTGTTTAAGCTACTCCTCTTCAATGGATTATTACGTCCACTGATGTTTAATGAGAATCAATTATATGTTGACATTCATAAGCACATGTTAAAGCACCAATTTAAGATGATTTAGTTTCAATATAATAACCAAGTACTAATAATTGTTGTTATGAACAGATAAAAAAAAAAAAAAAAGAAACGCAAACTTTCAAACTTATATACATTCAAATCTCCCATCGTTGGACCAAAATTCCCTGATTTGATGATATAATCATACAAGTCACACACCAACCCATCCCAATGTCACCAAGCTAAACAGTTGCTTCTGCTTCTTAATTGAAAACAATGCTATTAATTATAACTATTTAGAGTATACTCAAGTCATGTTAAAAGGAAGAACAATATAAAGAATGAATTCAAGAAATATTAATATTTAAGATAATAGAAATATAAAGTTGGAAATGTTAATAATAAAGAATGATACTGACTATATCAAAAATTTCCCAGAAATAATGTATTTCAATTTTTTTCTGTTTGATCAAAACATTTTATAAAGTCATTTCTTCTAATTAATCCTACTATAGAAAATATCATAAATAGCCTAATATTTAAGCATTTATATGGAGGAAATAAATAAAACTGACAACACATATAACATGTTAAGCTATAGACATGGTAGCACAAATATATATCAAGATCACATATCATAAAAGTTTTAAAAATCATTTAATGACATGGGTGAAAATGTGAATGTAATAGTCAGAATATGGAAGTATAATTAAAAGGTACATTTCAAAATTACATATTTGTGTATATTGCATGTGCTTATATATGCACAATATATTTACATGTATGTACATACATGTAACTGTATGTATGTGTTTGTAAATTATGAGTAGGTACTTGATATGTGTATTAGCAGTTAAGAGAATGAATATGTTCTATGTATCTATTAATGAGAATAAATATACAAATGAGTGAGTGTTTTTAACTGAATGTTTGTTTGCATTATAAATGTATTTGTCTCGGTCCCCATCAATAAACACATCACACTGAATGATGTTTGACAACCTTTATTTAACTTCCACAAACATAACTTTGTTAACCAATATTTATCCAATATTTATTAATTACAACTGAATCGTAGTATAGCTGATCTTAATCATAGCATAGTCCATGTAGTGTTAATCAGGACAGCGTGACCTCACTCATCCTGACCCAGTAAGCAGCATCCAAACCTCTACTAGTTTACTTTACTTATGCAGCAGTGTCCCACCACTCACTTCATTTACTTATGAAGCAGCCTCTACTCACTCACTTCATTTAGCACGTATTGAATTAAACATCCAACCAATAAGCAGTGTCCTTACCTCTGCTTGCTTATTTTATTTAACAAGCAGCCTCCAACTGCTCACTTTCTGCTCCCAATTCAATTAAATGAACATCAAACACCAGAAGAGGAACACAAGAGGGCAAGCCTGTCCCTCTTCTCTGCCCACCGGCCTAACCAGGCTGTTCCCCCTCCCTCTTACCAAATGTCTAACAACCTAGGGGGGTTAAGTCAAACATCATTCAGTGTACACCATCCTCTCCAAACAAAGCTGGGTCCCTGCCATCAACCCCAAAAGTCCTGCCATACAAGTACCAAAAGCTGCCAAATGAATAAAAAGTTGAAGTACACCAATGATCCCTTGCCAGTACTAAAATTATAACCCTAACTTTGCATAACTTCTGTATATTAACTACATTCTCACCTATTCTCATTACCAATATTAACCTTGTAATGAGTTCCAGGACATTCCCTGCCAAAAGCAACATCAAAACCTTAAACCCAATACCACACAAAACCATGCAAGGGCCATAGCCTACCATCATGTCTATCTGCAGCCCTAGTTTCCCATAAAGCACATAATACCAAAAAAGAAATTCTCCTTTCCCAATTCAAGTTAAGAGCAATCCTGGTATCACACCAACTATCCACCATAAACAATAAACATAATGACCATCCTAGCATTTGTTGACCAACAAACCACCATCTGAATGACTAAAATACATTCATAACCTAAATGCCACATAAACTGTTAGCCTTATTATCCATGCAGCCACAGTACAAGCCACATCCTTAATCCACTGCTTGTCCCTGGCCTTTCCCTTAAAGGTTTCCTTCCCATACATTACCTATGCAGCCATTAAGTTGTTAAAGTATAGTCTACATCTGCAAAGAACCTTCTAACTCCCCGCAGCCAACAAAACACCCAAATCCTGAAATATACCGGGAACACCTGCATAACTAGAATGCTTCCTGAAACCCAGTCTACCAAATTACCAAAGCAGAAGTACAATGGTCCATGTGCTACTCTCTAAAAATCTTAACCTGTCATGTGACATTACCAGTACCTACTTTGAAGGATAAATTTGTCATCCCGAAGATACCACACCTTTGAAACAAACTCTGGTATCCCGTCATGCAGGACCCATCATTGACTCTCTAACAACACAAACAACTGGATGCGGAACTGTAAATTCACCTCAAGAGTTCCACCCATTTCCCACTTGGAAAAAGGCAAGCAGTGCTGCATGTGGAATCTAGACTTAAACTCGGCTGGCTTGTAAATGCCCTGTAGCTGTTAGCCTAATAACTTCCTATGAACCCTTGAGTGTTGTGACTCTACCTTTGGGAACACCACACTCCCAACACTGTTTTACACTGCCCCAACCTCTCTCTTCCTCACTTGCCACCACACTGCCCCAAACCACTATAACTCATACATGCCTTACTGAACCTGAATAAAGAAGGATTACATGTGACCTCACTGTGCCAAACACCAGCCACCAGAACATCCACCCCAGTAGAATGCATTACCTTTTAATGCTGCTTCCTTCAAGCAACTGACCAGTACCCACTCTATAGACAGCCCTCTGTAACCTCATTGCACACCACTCTGGTGACCAGGGCATTTCCAGTGACCAGCATATTCAGAACAGCAGGAGCATCCATCCCCACAAATCCATCACTTTCCATATCTACTTCTTTCATGTCACTAACTGCTTCCCCCTGCAAAAGAAAGAACACTGTAAATTCTCTGCACAACCACCAAAACTTCTTAATGACATTAGGCAGTGCCAAGATCCTCCCTCATTCCTGAACTGCACCTGCAACACTGCCCTGCCTCCCCTAACCTCACCTGACATTGCCTCACCCCCATCAAATCATTTCACAGCCCAGAAAGGAACATACAACAACATTAAATCCATGACCCTCATTAAAACCCAGACTTTAAAGTGAGACACTGTAGTATGGTGCAACTAATATCAGTATACCCTGACCACCTCTTCATTTCCATATAAAACCTATACAGCATGGTATAGGCCAAATAAACCTATACCTTAAAACAGCCTCAGAATCATTTATGTAAAGACACCCTATAAGAATATCCACACACAATCACTGAAGCAACTGGTAAAGGGGCTGTTTAGATCACAGATGCCGTGTATCTTAGAGGAAAATAAATATTTATTAATGTTCTGTCTCAGCAGTTTAAGCTAAAGCATTCCTGTGTGAACCAAAATAAGTTATGGGAACTGTAACAGACTCCCTACTTCACCCAACTAAACTGAATGACTTTCCCCAGTGCACTTCAAAAATGGACATATAAAAAGAGTATATCAGAGTGACAGCAAGTTCCTTCCAATTATTTTCACAATTTTACTTCCTCAATTAATTACCATTTCCTACCACACAGCTCATAGGTTCATAGGTAGATACTAGGCTATCTGCCCTAGGGCATTTATAAGCCTAGCCAGAGTGTATTTGGCTTCCGCCTCCCTATTAGATTAGCCTACTGTGCCTCTGTAAAGTAGGTCATAGAAGGTACCCTTTTAAGATTAGTTTACTGTGCCTCTGTCTAGCAGGGACATAGGAGAGATCCCAGGGGTGAATTTGGGATTTCCCATCCACGTGTCCAAATTTCACTTGAAGATGGTCAGCGAGGGGCTATGTCTAACATGAATTGGGATTCTATTCCAGAGTGAGGAGAGCCTCTGGGAAATTAATCTGTCCCTCCAGCATGTCCTATTTATTTTTGTGCTGAGGTTTAGGTCCCTGGAGCGTGTAGCTCTAAGAGACCTGGATTTTTTGAGGTAGAGCATGTCCATTAATTCTGGGTTTGACATGGCTTTGTACGTCAGGAATAGATCGCCTCTGAGTAGGCGGTAAGCAACTGAGTAGAGCTGGAGTTTCTTTAGTCAAGCTGCAAAGGACATCTGTTTGTAGCCCATGATCCTCTTGGTGAGGTACTTTTGGGGTCTCTCCAGTTGGTGCAGGTGTCGGGTAATGTACATCCCAAAAGGGGCATTGTATTCAGTTATGGGCCTGATGAGTGACGAGTACAGGGGCACAATCACCTCTCTTGATCTAGATGCAAACCCTTTCGTGATAAGGTGGGCTATATAGAAGGTCTTTCTAACCACTTTGGCAACGTGATTATCAAAGGAGAGATTACTATCTACGTTGGTCCTCAAATCTCTAATTACTTCTTTTGTACTTAATGGATTACCACCTATGTGGTAATTTGTGGGCACCTTGTTTTTCCCAAAGGGGATGACTATGCACTTTTTAGCATTTAGCTTGAGGCCGTGGCTCTGACACCAAGCATCCATCTCTGTGAGACCCTTTTGGAGGATGCTTGTGTCAGCTGGAGATTCGATTATGGCCCCCAGTTTGCAGTCATCTGCGAACTTTGTCAGCCATAATCCCCCTGTGTTAGCCTGAACCTCAGAGAAGTATATACTGAACAAGAGAGGTCCCAGAACTGAGCCCTGTGGGATGCCACTTGTAACTGGTTTGGATTCGGACATGGCACCTGCGATTCTGACCATGTGGGTTCTATCTCTGAGCCAGTTTGCAACCCATCTTGTGATATAAGGGTTGATATTTAAGCTGGTAAGCTTATTTATGATGCCCAAGTGGGGTATTGTGTCAAAGGCTTTTGCAAGGTCCAGGAAGGCTGTGTGGACTACATTGCCCTCATCTATGGCTTTGGTAACTCTTTCAAAGAAATCAACTAGGTTTAAGAGGCAAGATCTGCCCTTAACAAAGCCGAATTGGGTATGGTCCAGTGTCTGGAGGCTCCCAATGTCTTTGTTTATGAGTTCCATGATAATATGCTCCATAGCTTTACAGACCAGACTAGTCAGGCTTATGGGGTGATAGTTTCCGGGGTCCGTTGTGGCACCACCTTTGTGGAGTGGGACCACTGTAGCTGTACACCATTCTTTGGGTACATATCCTGTAGTAAGGCTAAGTTTGAAGAGTGACTTAATGTGAGGGTTCAGTTCTTCTTGGAGCTCATGTAAGACACAGCCTGGGACACTGTCCGGTCCCATAGATGCTGTGTTTTTTGCTTTGGAGAGGGCAGCTTTCACCTGTGCATCTGTGATGTCAGGGAGGTTACATTCAGTTGGGATAGGCGTTTGCTCCTTTGGGAGGGAAGGGGGGGAGAAGTTTGCACTGAATCTGTCTGCCAGGATGTTGGCTATATCTGTAGGTTCGGTATATTTTGTAGCATTATGCAACAATTCAGAGCATATCTGAGAGTTTCCGCCCATGTTCCTGACATAACTGAAGAAGGCCTTGTGATTATCTTTAGTGTCTAGGGCAATTTTTCTTTCAAAACTGGCCTTTGTTGATTTTATGAGGGATCGAAGTTTCTTGCTAATACTGATCAGAGATGCCTTCCCTTTTTGGGATTTTGCTCTGTCATGTAGTTGCTTCCTCCTTCTGTTGTATAGCTTATTTATGGCTGGGGTCCACCAGACCAGTCTCCTGTTTTTGGAGTAGTGAGTCTTGGTTTTATTTGGGATAGCACGATCCATGCATTCCTGCAGGTGCTCATAGAATGCATTTGTAAAGGATTCTGCGGATTGGGCTGCATTATCCTCTGGCCCAGGGGCTTTGAAGGATTCCACCTCAGTCTTGAGAAGTGTAAAGTTGGCTTTTAAGAAATTCTTTACAGTGATTTCCTTGGCTGGGGGTGGGGACGGGATATGGATGTCCAGGGGAATTTGTTTATGGTATGATCTTACCAATGTGGGGTTTACCTCTGGTGTGGAACATAGAGTCCCTATGTTGGTGATGACCAGGTCCAATATGCTGTTTCCTCTTGTGGGAGTGGTGACCAGTTGTTCCATTGTGTTAGAGTTTATAAATTCAAGGAATCATTGCGCGAGGGTGTTTGGGCTTGAGTAGTTTTCCCAGTCAATGTTTGGGTAGTTGAAATCACCCAATAACATAGTGTTTGGAGAGACCTTCATATTCTCCAGTGTTCTCAGGAATGCCAAGTGGGGTTCCTGTAATAGGGAGGGTATTCTGTAGCAGGCTACAAACTGAAAGGCAGTTTTGCCCGCTGTTAGTTGCACATGGATGGTTTCCGATGCTTCGTGCAGTGCCACTAACCTGGAGGTGTAGGTATCTTTGATGAATATAGATACTCCCCCTCCTTTTGTGCTTCGGTCCGAGTTTTGGGGTCGAAACGCATGGTATGAGTTATAACCTGGTAGTGCTCGGGTGCTCTCAGGAGCCTTGAACCAGGTTTCTGTTACTGCACAGACATCGATTTTCCCCATACTGAGGAGAGTCTCGAGTGATTGCATCTTGAGGTTTAGACTTCTGGCATTGAGTAGCATTACCTTTAGTTTTTTTATCTTTGGGTTGTCTATGGAGGTGGGTTTGTCCTTTGAGCCTTGCCTAAAAAAGGCACTATGGGGGTGACAAGAGCCTTAGTCAGTATATGAAGGCCTAAGGGTGACAGGTGTAAGCCATCCCTAGCGAAGCAACGTGGCTTGTCGAGCATGTCATCCCAGGCTGACAGACACTGGATCCCCTTTGAATGACACCAATACTTTAGCCAATTGTTGAAACTGATAATTTTGTCTTTATACTGTGGCATCATTCTTGGTGAGGGCAAGATGCTATTCAAGGTCAGGGTCATACCAGCCTGGGCTACATGGTCAGAGAGCTCCAATATGGCTCTTTTCATGTAGTCCAGGGAGGTACGTCTCAGGTCATTCACACCAGCATGGACAATGACGGAGTCATACTTGTACTTGCTTTGGAGTGACCTGAGTGCTTGCCTTATGTGGTGGATCCTGACACCCGACAGGCAGCTTACAGTGATCTTCTCCTTGTTCAGTTTGGTGAGCAGAACGTCAGTGTGCCAGACAATAGAGTCCCCTATAACAAGTGTATTTGGTGTGTTGTTTGGCCTTAAGGGCTGTGACTGTGAGGCACACTGATTTTGTGAGATATGAGATTTGTGGGTATTGTTGAGGGGTGGCTGTTGTTTGGATATCTGCTAAGGAGGTCTTTGCTGTTTAGGCAGATTTTTATTTAGAGCCTCCAAGTATGTTTTTGTCTGTTTATGTGTTGGGTATGCAGATAATTGAAATAAATTAAGCTATTGTCAAAAATGACACAAATGAGTCTAACCCTTTCCACCCTCTGAAGAAAGCCTGTGGCCTGTGTTGCTCTGAGCATCACTCATCTCTGCATTTAATTTTGATTTGAAGCTCTTTATTTAAGGATTGATCACTTCTATTTTGTATCTTATATTAGTATTACATTTGTTTTGTTAAGTTTTCTGTTCTGTTGGAGTTCTAAGAGATTCCCACCCACACTTTCAGTCCTTGTTGTGTTCTTAAATTTGGTGGCTTTGGAGTTGCCCACCCCTACTATAAATCTCATTTTGGATGCTCATCCCAGTCCCATCTCATCGGCTTAGCTTATTCTACTGAGTAGAGAGAAATCATTGCGAAGGCCCACCCCCTTAGTTTATCAACATTAAATTATCATGTTTCATCCCTTCCCACTTAACCAAAAAAAATTGCACTTTATTCATCTGCTTTACTGTATTTGTGTTTCTTCCCACTTTATTACTTCATTTTGCTTTTACTGCCTGTTCTTAAAAGTACTCAGTTGTATTTATTTGGCTGCATTTATTATTGCTTCTTAGTAGCCTGATTAAATCGTAACTGTTATTCTAAGCCTTTTGGTTTAAGCACTTGGGCTTCAGACCAGTTGTTTTACATTAAGAAGGTTTGTGGTCTGCACTCCTTTGACAGGACAGGTAGCTTACATCCTTCTAGGTTGGGAGTTGCTGATTGAAGGCTTAGTGTCTGTTATTCTAAAAGAGTCTTAGTTCTGGTTTAAGCACTTGGGCTTCAGGCCAGATATTTTACATTAAGAAGGTTTGTGGTCTGCACTCTTGTGGGAGGAGAACGTAGATTCTTCCCTTCTGAGCTGGGAAATTCTGGTTAAAGGCTTATTGTGCCTGCTTATTTGAATTGTTTCTTTCTAAAATTGGTGTGCCTTGTTTGCTGTATCATAGACTAGATTCAGACCTGCTGAATCTAGCTTTGTTTGTATAACTTGAGCACTAATCCAGGCCATTTTTTTTTGGAGAAGGTTCCCCTGCACTTTAGTGGCAGGAGTGTGCAGATAGAACTTGCCTGATTGAAGACTGTTGGAATGGGGATCAATTTTTAGCTTTTTATTGGTTTATTGGCTAAGGGCAGCCATGGTGGCACAGCGGTTAACAGTGTCACCTCACAGCAAGAGAATCTCCAGTTCGATCCCTGGCTGGGGTGCCTTTTGTCTGGAGTCTACATGTCCTCACTGTGATCGCATGGGTTTCCTCCAGTTGCTCTGGTTTCCTCCCACATCCCAAAAGACATGCTGTAGGTGAACTGGACACTCTAAATTGACCCTAGGTGCCACTGTGTGCATGTGTGTACCTTCTATGGAAAGTTGGGTGCTGGGCTGGCAACTTGACAGTGTAAAACTCCACTGTCAATCATGAGTGGACAGGTGATCCCCTGTAGTGAACCCTAACCGAGAAAAAGCCGAAAGAAGAAGAGTTGGTTAATTTTTTTAAATTAGTTTGCTCATTTGCTACTGTTATATAAAAAATGCACTTTATCCATCTGCTTTTACTGTATTTGTATTTCTTCCTACTTTATTTTGCTTTTGCTGCCTATTCTTAAAAGTACTCAGTTGCATTTATTCTGCTGCATTTATTACTGCTTGTTAGTAGCCTGATTAATTGTGACTGTTATTCAAAGCCTTTTGGTTTAAGCACTTGGGCTTCAGGCCAGTTGTTTTACATTAAGAAGGTTTGTGGTCTGCACTCTTGTGGCAGGACAAATAGCTTACATCCTTCTAAGTTGGGAGTTGCTGATTGAAGGCTTAGTGTCTGTTATTCTAAAAGTGTCTTAATTCTAGTTTACCACTTGAGTTCAGGCCAGTTATTTTACATTAGGAAGGTTTGTGGTCTGCACACTTGTGGGAGGAGAGGGTAGATTCTGCCATTCTGAACTGGGAAATTCTGGTTAAAGTTTTATTGTGCCTGCTTATTTGAATTGTTTCTTTATGAAATTGATGTGCCTTGTTTGCTGTAACATAGACTAGATTCAGACCTGCTGAATCTAGCTTTGATTGTATAACCTAAGAACTAATCCAGTCCATCTTTTTTTGGAGAAGGTTCCCCTGCAGTCTAGTGGCAGGAGTGTGCAGTTAGAATTGTCTGATTGAAGACTGTTTGAATGTGGCTCAGGTTTTAGCTTTTTTGTTGGTTAATTGGTTAAGGACAGCCGCCGAGGTGCAGTGGTTATCATTGTCACCTCACAGCAAGAGATTCTCTGGTTCGATCCTCGGCTGGGGTGCCTTCTGTGTGGAGTCTGCATGTCCTCCCTGTGATCACATGGGTTTCCTCAGGTTGCTCTGGTTTCCTCCCACATCCCAAAAGACATGTTTTAGGTGGTTTGGACACTTTAAATTGGCCCTAGGTGTGAATGCGTGAGTGTGTGCCTTCTGTGGAAGGTTGGTTGCCGGGCTGGCAACTCAACACCATAAGACTCCACTGCCAATCATGAGTGGACAGGTGATCCGCTGTGGTGACCCCTAACCAGAAAAAAGCTGAAAGAAGAAGAAGAATTGGTTAATTGGTTAATTTGTTAAATCAGATTGCTCATTTGCTACTGTTATATAAAAAATGCACTTTATCCATCTGCTTTTACTGTATTTGTGTTTCTTCCTACTTTATTACTTTATTTTGCTTTTTCTGCCTATTCTTAAAAGTACTCGATTGCATTTATTTCTGCTGCATTTATTACTGCTTGTTAGTAGCTTGATTAAACTGTAACTGTTATTCAAAGCCTTTTGGCTTAAGCACTTGAGCTTCAGGCCAGTTGTTTTACATTAAGAAGGCTTGTGGTCTGCACTCTTCTGGCAGGACAGATAGCTTACATCCTTTTAAGTTGGGGGTTGCTGATTGATGGCTTAGTGTCTGTTATTATAAAAGTGTCTTAGTTCTGGTTTAAGCACTTGGGCTTCAGGCCAGTTATTTTATATTAAGAAGGTTTGTGGTCTGCACTCTTGTGGAAGGAGAGGGTAGATTGTGCCCTTCTGAGCTGGGAATTTCTGGTTAAAGGCTTATTGTGCCTGATTATTTTAACTGTTTTTTCTGAAATTGATGCATCTTGTTTGCTGTATAATAGACTAGATTCAGACCTGCTAAATCTAGCTTTCTTTGTATAACTTGAGCACTAATCCAGACCATCTTTTTTGGAAAAGGTTCCCCTGCACCCTAGTGGCAAGACTGTGCAGCTAGAACTTGTCTGATTGAAGACTGCTGGAACAGGGCTCAGTTTTGAGTTGTTTTATTGGTTAGTTTGTTTAAATCAGTTGGCTCATTTGCTAAGGTTATATTTTAAAAAGGGTCTAGCTTGTTTTCCCGCCATTCCTGTTACTAGAGTAGTACAGATACAGATTTTCTGTATCCAGGACTGTATTGTAGTTTCTGAGTTCCCCAGACCTTAGTGTGTTAGATGGAAGCCCCTCAACTTATCACTGGGAGTGGTAAGCACTAGGTAGCATATCTACCACAAGTGGAGTGGTTTCTAGCTCCCTTTCAACTTTTTGCTTTAAAAGCCTGTGTTTGCAGAGGTTTGAGCGCCATGCAGTGCAACTAAGCTAGGGTAAACTATTACTGGTGCAAGAAAGTCTGCTCTTCAATTTTTCCCTTAGATCTTGCTAGTTTTCTTCTCTCTTGCATTTAACTAGCTTATTCACCTAGCACTTCATCTGGCGTCTTGTAGCAATTATTGTAGCACATGTAAGTGCTAACAGCATTAAACATCCTATAAGGAAACAGCTCCAGTACTTATTAATAATGACCATCCCTCCTGGCATGTCTAAAGGTCAGTTCTCTGTGCTTTTTCCTATTAACCTGATGAACTTAGGCATTTTGAGGCAGTGTAGAAACTGCTCATGTACACAGACAACCCTCTCCTCTTACCTCCCAACACTCAGACTTGTGAGAGATGCAATTATGTATCCAAACTGGAAGGCATGCACTCTCCAGCCAAGACCAGAATAGCTGGTCATAAGGAGAAGGTCAACACCTGGACCACACCACATGGAACACATAGCCATCCTGATCACCCACCATCACAGCTATCACATAAAAACACAAACCACACACCCACCTTTGCGGAGGCTCTCAACAGAAATCTACCCAAACAGCAGAGACCTCCAAATCAGAAACGGACTCAACCACCACAATGCAGCACAAATCACAAGACCCATAGCTCACCTACACAGTGTGCCCCTCAACCTAAGGCCCTAAGACAAAAGAGCTTGCCCAATACACTAATCATAGGTGACACGATAGTGAGACACACTGATGTCCAACTCACTAGACTGAATAAGGAGAAGGGAATAGTCAGCTGTCTGTCAGGTGCCAGGATCCCACACATAACACATCCACTCAGGTCACTCCACAACAAGTACAAGTGTGACTCTGTCATTGCCAATGTGGGTGTGAATGACCTGAGACACACCTCCCAGGACTACATGAAAAGAGACATGGAGGAGCTCTCAGATTATGTGGCTCAGCAGGTATGACCCTAGCCCTGAGCAGCATCCTACCGTTGCCCAGAATGATACTGAAGTACAAGCAGAAAATGATTGATTTCAACAATTGGCTAAGTTTCTGGTGCCATTCTAAGGAGATCCAGTATCTATCTGCTTGGGATGACATGACTGATAGACCGCGATGCTTTGCCAGAGATGGCCTGCATCTGTTATCCCTAGGTTTCTGGATACTGGCTAAGGCTCTTTCCACCCCTATAGTGCATTTTTTAGGAGGTGTTCCAAAGACCAAATTACCACCATAGCAGCTATAAATAAATGCAGTCTGATGGTCATGATGTTCAATGCTAGAAGTCTAAATCTCAAGATGCACTCACTCAAAGCATGCCTCAAAATAGAAAATATCGACATTTGTGCTGTAACTGTACCCCTGTGATACCAAGCTATAACTCCTTCCACACCTTTCAGCACCAGAACATGGACCGAAGCTCCAAAGGTGATGGTGTCTCCATATTCATAAAGGATATGCACATCTCCAGACTTGTAGCCCAGCATAACACATTGGAGATACTTCAGGTACAACTAATAGTGGGTAAGATGGCGATTCAGGTCGTATCCTGCTACAGGTCCCCAGCCATGTCCCAAGACTCTCACTCCATGTTCCTAAGAACCCTGGAAACTATTAGGGTCCAACCCAATGGTCTCATACTGGGTGAATTCAGCTACCCCTCCATCAACTGGGAAAACTACTCATGCACCAATACAATTGCCCAAAACTTCCTGGAATTCATTAATTCCAAAGCGCTGGATCAGCTCATTCTTACCCTCACTAGAGGAAGCAACATCCTTGACCTGGTTATTACTAACATGGGAAATTGTTGCTCAACACCAATAGTCAGTTCCTCCCGGGTTAGATCCAATCACAAACTAATTACCATGGAAATCCACATCTCACCCACACCACCAGCAAAGGTAACCACCATGAAAAACTTCTCCAAAGCTGACTTTGGGCTCCTAAAAACAGAGGTGGCTAACTTCACGGCACCAATGCAAATGGAAAATAGGTGCATGACTGCTGAATCATACACCAATGCACTGTATGAACACATACATAAATGCATGAAACTAGCCATACCGAAGAGAACCAAGATGGTCTCCTCCAAAAGGAAGCCAATCTGGTGGTCCCCTGCCATTAACAAACTCTACAACAGAAGGAAGAAACAGTTGCAGAAAAAATTTAACTCCCAAGACTGGAAAAATTCCCTTATTAGCCTCAACAAAAAGTTTAGATCCCTCGTCAAAACCTCTAAAGCTAGCTATGAAGGCAGAATTGTGGCAGACACTAAAAGCAACCACAAAGCCTTCTACAGTTATATCAAGAATATCCACGGCCATACATAGATTTGCTCTGAGTTACTGCACAATGGTACCTCCTATATTGAGCCAACAGATATTGCCAACATACTGGCCAACAGATTCAGTGCCAACTTTACCCCTCTCCCCCCAAAGGACCAATCACAATACCAGAAGAATGCCAGGCACCCAGCATTACTTCTGCACAGGTTAAAGCTGCATTGTCCAAGGCCAAGAATACAGCTTCCATGGGACCCGACAATATCCCTGGCTGTGTTTTACATGTGTGCACTGTTCAATCCCAGCCACACCTCAGGCTTTGTCCCTACAGAATGGCGCACTGCTGCAGTCATCCCTCTCCATAAAGGGGAAGCGACTACAGATCCTGGGAATTAATGCCCCATTATCCTGACGAGTCTGATATGTAAGACTATGAAAAGCATCATCATGGACCTAATTTACAAGGATATAGGGAATCTCCAAACTCTGGATCCCACGCAATTTGGTTTTGTGAAAGGTAGATCATGCCTGCTCAACCTGGTTGACTTCTTTGAGTCAGTCACCAGAGCTGTGGAAGAGGGCAAGGCAGTTCATACAGCCTACCTTGATCTGGCGAAGGCCTTTGATACTATTCCCCACTCAGGAATTATTGATAGACTCCCCAAACTAGGCATCAACCCCTATATCACCAGATGAGTTGCAAATTGGGTCACAGATAGAACCCACAGTGTGAAAGTAGCAGACTCCAAGTCAGACTGCTGACCAGTCACAAGTGGAGTCCCCTCCTGTTTGGCATCTACTTCTCAGAAGTCCAGGCTAATGTGGAAGGACTCTGGCTGACTGAATTCGCTGATGATTGCAAGCTGGGAGCCATTATTAACTTCCCAAGTGATGTAGACATCCTACAGAAAGGCCTCACTGAGACCAACAACTGGTGAACAAACCATGGCCTTAAGCTTAATGCCAAAAAATGCATCATCATTCCCTTTGGGAAAAACTCATTTCCCACTAATTACCACATTGATGGTAGCCTGCTGAACACTGAAGTCGTTATAAGGGAGCTGGAGGCACAGGTTGACAGCAACCTCTCCTTCGACCACCACATTGCCACTGTAGTCAGGAAGTCCTTCTGTGTAGCAGATCTCATTACCAAGGGTTTTGCATCCAGGAAGAAAGAAGTCATCATCTCTCTCTACGCTTCCCTCATTAGACCAATCATTGAGTTTAATGACCCATTTGGTATGTACCTCACTAAACACCTACAACAGCTGGAAAGACCACAAAAGTACCTCACAAAGAGGATTCTAGGCCTTAAACACATGTCCTATATGGAGAGACTCAAAAAACTCCAGCTTTTCTCTGTCTCCTATCGTCTATTAAGAGGCAATCTCTGCTTGACTTACAAAGCCATGTTTGACCCAGCCCTGTTAGAAATGTTGCACCTTAAGAAATCTCAATCCCTCTACACCACACATTCCAGGGATCTCAACTTCATTACCACAATCAACAGAACATACTGGAGGGACAGGTTCATAACCCAGAGACTGCCCATGCTCTGGAACAGACTTCCCATAAAAGTCAAGCAGAGCACCTCACTGGCCCTTTTCAAGAGAAATCTTGATGAGTGGATAGGAAATAGAAAGTTCACCCTGGGGATCACTTTGATAGAGGAACTTGGAACTAATGGCGGCATGATGCCAGGGCACTTCTGCGAGCTAGGCTTGTAAAGGCTCCAGGGCCGTTGACCTATTACATACCTATGAACCTATAAAAGTTAACAGTACACTGCCCTATGGTTTCAAATCAAGTTCCTGGATGTCATCTAGCTATTGTGATATACGGCAGATTAAAATCCTTGATATTCTTGTTTACAAATACTCCTATTTCAGTACTATTGGTTAGTATTATGGATCTTTTCTGTCCTTACCCTGTGGTCTATTCTCCAAGCACATAGTGAGAAGTGCTCTTAGCTTTCCCATTCATACCAAGTAAACCCAATTTAAAATAACTTGTCTTAACATTCCTAGGTAATGGAAGTACAACCATTATATTAACCCAGCAACGGTAGCCTACGACATTGACCCAGTCATGCCTACCAAACATCTTATTTCCCCTTCACATCCTGGATAACCATATAACCAAACAAAAATAAGTCTCCATGAATTAAAATTAGCCAGAACAGTCTGTGGTCCATAAAAAAACTTGAGTATAATAAGGTTTGTAGGAAAAGAGAAGAATGCACCTGCAGTGGTCAAGAAAATAATAGCACACCATTGACGAATCCTTGCCTATGCATCTTAGCTTAATTGTGAGAAATCCCAGTGGGGATAGATAATTTTGACAAACCAAACATCTTCCCAATCCATATGGGTAACAACCCCTCCCTCCAGTCACCTTTCCGTAGGAGATCAATGCATCCGTGGCACCCTCTGACTAGATTATACTATTTCCAAAAACAAATTAACTATATTAATGATAGTTATTGAACTATAGATTGTATAAAAAGATTTATAAAGTCTAGGAAATCAAAATAATGAAGCCATTGTTCATTGATCAAAAGGTTGTTCCCCAAGTCCCACTTGTAAAAATATTTACATGGGTATTAGCTTACTACCAGAAATTTAGACATTGTTAATCTCTGCTATCTATACTCAAATGTTTTCTTAACATGTATGGCTCTGTTTTCTTCTTAGGTACTATCTCTGTCTCCTTGGAACTGTAGTAGTGTAGGGAGATTTTCTCCCTAGGTATACCTATGCTCAATTGTAATGTATTTTTAATGTATTTTTAACATGTATTGTACTATGTTTCCTTACATGAGACTGTTTTATCTCCTTTAACTGTATTAATGCTTGGAACTTTTCTCCCTGGGCCTCCGCTGAAAATGGACCTGTGTCCAGTTGGACTTTCCCGGTAAACAAATGTAAAATAAAATAAATAAATAAATAAATTGTTTGTTTGTTGCATTAGAGCCAAACTTGAATATGTAATAACAATATGAAAACCCTATAAGAAAACAAGCATGAATAAAAACTGGAAAGAGTACAGCAGAAATATACCAAGAGTATCCATGAATTTGAAAATTTAAGTTAAAGACTAAAATATCTGTACTTTGCAGTGTCTATTACAGATATCTAAGAGGAGATCTTATTCAGGTATATAGGGCATTTAGTGACAAGTACATCTGGGAATGTTTGAGTTTAATAAGAAGTACTACAGAATCAACAGACAACCTGTGTAGAAGATTACATATGAATGAGAAGTGTACTAACTGGTTCTCTGACAGAGTAGCAGATGCATGGAACAGACTACCAAATTACATTAAAACAAGAACTAGTTTAAATATTTTTAAGAATAGCCTGGAAACCTATTATGGGAACAAGTGTTTTGGTATATTGGCAAGCTAGAAGGGCAATTATGTCCTTGCTTGAAATTATTGCATGTATGTATGTATGTATGTAAAACAACTCCTCCAGATGCACAGCATGGTCAATAACTGTTTCTTCTGCAAACCCCTTATTGTCGATCAAAGCCTCTTTTGAAAGTATTTCTATAGACATCTCTCTAGCCATGAGATCTATACCATGCAACCCTCCAGCACAAAAAATCAGAACAAAGCCAAAAACATAGGAAACAAAAACAATAAAACAGGAACAAAGTGTCAGGGCTGGCTTCTCTTCCCTATGACCCTGCATTAATCCCAAAAGATATCAGAGACTGCATGAAAGAATGACTCCTTAAAACCATTTATATCAGACACCAGATGAACAAAAGCAGTTAAAATTGAGAGTACACATCCTGCAATGAAACTCAACTGTTATTATAAAGGCACAGCAATCCTTTCATACAAGTACACCGGACAAATGAAAAAAAAAGCTGCAAACCCTACATCTGTATTTTTCTGCTTCTACCATGGTGGCCAACAAAATCCCCATTCTCCCTCACTCCTTCACTATCCCTCTTATTAATTTATTTTTACTTTATTAATTACTTATTATTTCAAACAGGCACACAAAGTTTGCCTGAGCTTCCCAACTATTACCCATCCCCCATAAAAGTCAGCACCACAAGAAGCATGCTCGATCTCAAAAACCCACGTAATCATTCTCCTCAACTCAGCTGAGTACCAAAATGGACTTTCCACTTCACTCTCAAAATCACAACAAAAGAGAACACCAGCATGATCAAGTAAACAACACCCTATCCACAGGGCATACCTCTTAACCTGTCAATACAAAATTGTGGATCACTGCATAAAGAAATGCACCAAAGTCCCCACAAACTAAGAAAGGCTCAAAAATAGGGACAACTTTATATGTTTTACTCTTACTGAAAAGTTCAATACCATAACAGGTTTAACGGTACTTGCATATTAAAGCCACCAGGAGCCAAATGTTTCTGTGATTACTATTCCCAAAACATCAGCGAATGTGTGGTTAATAAACTTGAACCATTTATAAAAATGTGTGTTAAAAGGGAAAGTTTCTCCTTACTAGTTTAATACCTAACTTTTTAAAGCAGAGACTATAGTTCTTCAAACAGACGCCTGCATGCATGACTAGTTTTCTGATGTCGTGACATTTGCATACTTTAAGCAGCTGTAGGATGTTAAGTGTGTGAAGGAGGCTATTTTCAGATCACAGCCCTACATTTACAGGGGACTTTATTTGACTATTTTAATGCCACTTTTTGAGTTATGTGAATATTGAATATTGAGCCAGAATCTTCTAACCTGAAAATCAGAGAGACATTTTGGGGTAATGGTTTGTGGCAGTTCTCTACTTTAATACACCTTGAATACTTGACCGTTTGGTTCTTCATGTATAAATATATAACATTAACAGATATGACATGAGGGCTTCACAGTATTCTACACCCTCATGTTTTATACAGCACTTCTGATGTACTGTAAAGAATGTATAAAGATTCCTTACTTTTTGTTTATGCAAGATGTACCAGATCAGGACCTTCACAACTATTATGTCTGGCAATTACCATGTACAGGTGATTTACAACCCACATGGTTTGACTAAAGTGACGTTACTGGTTTTTCTGAAGTGTGTGTGTGTTTTGTTTTTTTAATAAAAGATTGAGAAGCTGTAAGTGCACATCAAAGCCGCTACATCTTTATCAACAATTACCTTTTCAGACGAGCTGTGTGATACTTATCAGCATGCCATGCATGCTCATGGTGCACCTGTTGACAACATAACTCCATGCCAGTGAATAGCCCCTTGCACCTTAAGTGGAAATGTACTAGCACAGGAAATGCTATGGAGAAAAAAGGAGCACTCTGTACACTACCGGAACAAAGACCCACCATGCTTACACTGTCTAGCCCACTGACAAACTTTTTCGGAGTGTTCCTTTTATATATATATATATATATATATATATATATATATATATATATATACAGTATGCTACAGGATTATGCCACTGAAATACCTCTTTTTTTTGTTTTTTTACAGAGCCCGAAGAAAGCTAGCAAACCACCCACTCCACTGAGTGAAGAACATACTACCGATGGCCTAAGGTTTTAACAAGGGTGTGATGCATAGTGCCCAGAAATGTGACCTTGCTTCACTGTGCAACACAGAACTGAGCACAAGCTCTTAAATCCTGCTGTAACCAAAGGAGAAAACCTGATAGACTGTCTCTTCAAATCAGAACCTCAGAGCTGAGAGAGTATCTTTCTGTCTCCAAGGCTCGCAATCCAATTTCTCTTCTTTTTATTGTGCACAGCCCTGAAACAACAGCTTCCCTCCCTATCCCACGAACACAATAAACCCATTGCTGCACCACCAATGTGAAAGCACTTAGCCCACACAGAAGAAGGAAGACAGGAAAAAAAAAAAAAAAATATATATATATATATATATATATATATATATATATATATATATATATATATATATATATATATATATATATATATATATATATATATATATATATATATATATATATATATATATACATATATATACATATATATATATATATATATATATATATATATATATATATATATATATATATATA
The DNA here is from genome assembly GCF_019279795.1 of Protopterus annectens. Taxonomy (NCBI): domain Eukaryota; kingdom Metazoa; phylum Chordata; order Ceratodontiformes; family Protopteridae; genus Protopterus; species Protopterus annectens. The sequence continues at coordinate 580,060,390 of NC_056735.1, forward strand.
TATATGTGTGTGTGTGTGTATGTATATATATATATATATATATATATATATATATATATATATATATATATATATATATATATATATATATATATATATATATATATATATATATATATATATATACATACATACACGCCTGCATGAAACACCTATCTCCTATACCCAGCCACTAACCAGTAACCCGAGGTCTATGTGTTCTCCAGGAATACTTTCAGGTCGTCTTGGACATAACTTGCTCTAGCAAGTTCATGCCAAAATGCAATTCCTTCCCAACTACATTTGCATAAAACCCCTTAAGCCCCTCCCTTCCCTTACCTCATTTCCTCCCAGTCATCCCTCATGCCCATTTAACCTTTTCCTCCCTTTATCCTCTTAATTCCCAATAATATAATTAGCTACCCCCCACTCCCAAAGACGTCCCTGGACAAATTGGTTTGTTACCAAAACACATGTATCAATACCTCTAGTACTTGCAATATACATTTAACATCTAACTTCTGTACAGGAAGTATTCTTTTATGATTACATTTTTAAGTATCGTACTTACAAATTTGCTTATAGTACTTTTCTTTGCCATATTCTGAAACGTGCAGATCAAGTTTTGTATTCATCATACCAGTGGGAGATGAAAAATGTTTGAAATGATTTAAAAGTCAGATTAGTATAAAATAAAATCATATATTTCACTAACAAATGTAGAATATTTTGACAAGTTAAATCTGCTCATTAATATTATTTTCCAATAATTAGTGAAGTAATTCTGAGCAATTAAGGCAAAAGATGTTGAGCAGATTGAGGTGTTTTAACATCTTCTCCTCTAACTGTTTCATATAACACAAAAGACAACAGCAGTGATGTATAAATGTTATATGTAAATTAATATCTCTACAGAAGTCAAATAAATATATTTCTTTCAGTGCAAGTTTATACTCACTGTTAACAGTTTACAGACAAATGTCTGTAAAATCATTTTGTATAAAAAACAATTTTATAGAAACTAGTGTGCAGAGGTGTGAACTATATGTCATCCCTTATAAGATATGCTAGCTTCCTGCATGCTTGTTTCCATTTGTATTTTAATAGTGAAGTCTTCCCTGTGTTTATCCTTACCATTTTGTTACATCGCATAGCTCTTTTAGGTTTAGATTTCACAACTGCATTTCAAGCAAAGTATTGGGGCAACTGTATACTGAAATAAAACCAAAAGGATATGGGGGTATTTAGCTTTTGTAGGCAGTTGGTTGTACCATGTGCAAATACATCTGTAGACCCTTACTTGAATAAAAAATTGTGGTTTGTGTAAACATGTATTTCATTTTGATTGTCTTTTTGCATGTGGATGTCCTTATGTATACAGAATTGCAAAGTAGCATCATTTATTTAAGTACAAATGCTTAATCTGTATCTTACCAATTTTCAGATGATTAATAGCGCTCTATAATGATATTTTAATACACTACCAGATATCATGTAAGGCACATCATTTTCTGTTTACTATGCTAGCAGCTTTATTCATGCTATGCATTTGTAAGTATTCTGTATTCCACCAACAGTCTTGATTCTTAATTGCCATTTTGTATTATATCTCAGGTCTTCCATTATCTGTGGATCACCCATGGCATATGTGTTTGTTATATTTTTTTATGAGATTAAACCTAAACGGTGTGTCACTGTCTGTTACAAGAAGCAGATCACTTATTTTACTTATTAGATTTTATTTAATGAAACTATCTATTCTTCTGAAGAATCTATATTTATAGGGAGTCCGGACAGAAAATACAAGATAGCCCTTGAACAATGCAAAAGTTAGAAAATATCATAAATATAACACATAACTAGCCAGGAAATTAATGCTTTGTACTCGCATAAATGACATTTGGATAAGAAACAATATATTAGGTCAGTGACAATAATGGATCAGTTAAGGAAAGTAACCTTTTTAAAGTATCAGGGCTCGGAATGGCAAGTCCTGAAATGTTTAGACTGAATAATCAAAAACCCAGCCAGATAGTGTGTAAGTGTGTATATTATATAACAGGTAGCATGTTACAGAACCAGATAAACTGTAGAGGAAATTCCATTACTGTAACAGGTACTTCTACGTTTATCACATACAACCACATTCACCAGATAGAAAAAACAAACAAAAAAAATAAAGAATAACTTGAAATTATGTATCAAAAGTATATATTAATTAAGTGGCTTAGTTAAACATGTTAATATACACCCCCCAAACATACACACTAATCTCTATGTTAGAAAATAATGTTTGAGAGGATTTAAATAAAATAATAAACAGACATAAGCAATATTAATATATAAATACACACACACACACACACACACACACACACACACACACACTGTCATTATACCCTCCACCACATACATGCTATTCTCTATGTTTGAAAATAATGTTAGACAGAATTAAAATAAAATACTTTAAAGGGACTTATAAGAAATAGTAATAATAAAATATTAACATATATACACTATTTCAGATACTATGGAAAATGTATTTTGAGAAAGCATACGATTTTTTTTGTTTTACTTTGTATGTAATAGATGACTATAATAGATGACAAAATGGAATACCTGTGAGAAAACTATTTAGGCAATATAGAAAATGAGAGCAACATTGCTTTTCTTTATTATTATTTATTTATTTTTTACTATTTTTGTCCTTTGAAGACCACCCACTTCTTGTTAATTGTCTCTTTAGGCTGACAAGAGTCCAATCCATATTTTCTGACTGATCAAAACGTTTCTTCTTCTGACAACATTCCACTGCATCTTCTAGAAAATTAAAAGTTTTCTGACCTTCTGTTAAAAAGATCCTAATTCTGTCTGGAAAAAAGTTGAGCTTTAATGTTTAGCTTCATTAAGTCTTTTATGAATGGAATACATGCTTTCTTTTGGTCATAACAGATGCAGTATAGTCATTGTCAAAACAGATAGTGTTGTTATTTATTTGTATCAGAGAATTAACCCAGGCAGTTTTCAGTACCAGGTTCTTGCCTTGGATGGAGAGACATTTTACAATAACAGATCTGGGGACAGTCAAAAGAGATATATTGGCTCTCTCAATACCAGAAGAGAGAGCTTCTGGAATTTTTAGAATTTTAGGCATCCAGTTAGTTTAAAACTGCAACATATTCCCCGGAATTCATGAAGCTTGCTCCAAAAATTGGAGTAGCGTCGGCAATCTAGAGCCAAATATGGCCACCGAGCGATTCAGGTACGAGCTGTTTCCATGTGCACTACCAGCGTATGCCAGAGCTGCGCAGCTCCTGGAGCATGTATGCTAATTAGCCATGCGCAGCAGTGTAGCATGCAAATGAAGGTATATAGCGATTCATGAAGTGGTGCAGGCGTAGCGTAAGCATGAAGAAAAGTAAACCAAAAAAAAGGTTTACATTTTTTCAAACATAAAATCGGAGCCATGAAAGTGGACCAAACTTACGTATTATAATGTTAATATATGCCAATGGCTAAATATATAGCCAATGGCATAAAAAATGCATAACACATAAAAAATAACATTTAATGTCATGGCCACACTAACGCAAAGTAAAACCTCAGTGCAAAGGTGCACAAATGGGATCACAAGGAAAATATATTTAGATGTCATAAAAATGCAATGTAACACAATTAATGAATTCCCCATAATAGTCAATGGTACACATGCTACACCACAACCATGGCACAAGGGTTGCTAAGGGACTGTGACAGTGCTCTGCATGGTAACTAGGAATAAGTAGTCAATGCCATGCAAATGAGTCAAGTAATACTGAATCGCAAAGTCCCCGCCAGCGTAAGGATGTATCACACGGCGTAATGGTACAACACAGAGGAGTGGCCTGGAGGTAAACATGACATCAAGAGAGGGGTGTGCCACCGTAGCTGTAAGCACATTGGAGCATTGCTAATCCGGGTTGCCTGTTGCTAAGCAAAGCCGCAGGATAGGGGTGTGGAAGTAGCCATAGCTTTGCTTAGCTGAGAGCACACAAGGTAACTGAAAGTGCATGTGAACGTGGATGAAAATGCGCTCAAAACCTGGTAAATGGTTGTGCGCTGTGACAACCACAGCTAAAACAGGAAGGATATGGGAAGACAGTAAGGAAATGCTGCAGCATGGTAATAGGAGTACAAATGGGTAATTAACACCTAGGATCTCACAGTGGGCCATTGACAACAGCTAGCAGCTACCTGCAGAACAGGAAATGGGAGGTGCTGTACAGCAAAGAAAAGAGAACTGTCACAGCAGAACAAAATAAACTTGCAGTAGATCAGCTACATAACACATTTCCCAACACAATCCTGGGTTGTGAAAGTACAAAACAAGAAAGCAGGCAGCTGGATGCATCCCTGACAATGGGAGGGGAATCGGGTTGAAAAGTGAAGTAAAGGGCAATAGATGAATCACAGCAGCCAAGTGTAAGTCAACAGCAAAGGCCCCAAAATAGCAGTACCTGCTGTAAAACCAATAATTAAGATACCCTGCAGCTGAGCTGGAATTGCACATACACACCCAATTACACCAGCATCATCCATTGCACAATAATATAAGGTGTGAAAGCCCCACACACACACTTGTATATTCCCAGACACTCTGCACCATTGGTGTATACAGACAGGGAACTTTTAATATGTACATGTTAGGGGCTGCCATAGCTTTGATTCACCAGCATGTGTTGAAGACTGACGGTGGTGTGGAGGATGATGCTGACAACCATCTCAGGCACTGGAGGGGGAGAAGAGTGCTCAGACCCAGGGTAACCTACCAGGGGCTACATGATCTGGAGATAGTAGAGCATTACAGGGTGGACAGGGACACCATACAGCAACTTGTTGAGCTGTGCCGGCCATGACTCAGATACAGAAGTAACAGAGGGGAACCCATCCCAGTGGACACGAAGGTGAGAATAGTAGCCACAGGTACCTTCCAAAGGCCAACTGGGGATATCATGGAGATCTCACAGGCATCAGCATCCAGGGTACTCCACCAGTTCCTGGATGCCATGTTACCACATGCCAATGAGCACATATACTTCCCCTGAATGCAGGAGGAGTCGACCAGCAATATGCGTCTCTTCCACCGTGTGGCAGACTACCCTGAGGTACTGGGTGCAACAGACTGCACGCACATACACATCAAGACACCACCCAGTGATCAGGGTAGGCACTACATAAACCGCAAGGGATACCCTTCCATCAACTGCCAGGTCGTGTGCAATGCCCAGGGCATTATCATGGATGCATTTGCTGGCAGCCCTGGAAGATATCATGACTCCCACATCTGGCATGCCTTACAGCTGTATTTGCCCAGGGGGACATCCCATATGGCCACCTGATGGGGGATGCTGGCTATGCATGGAACCATGGAAGATGACTCCCATCAGAAATGCACACACAGCCACACAAGAATGCCATAATGAGGCACACGCAGAAACCAGAATCATCATAGAGCGCATGTTTGGGATGCTGAAATCACGGTTCCATTGCTTGGACATATCTGGTGGAGCCTTGCAGTACTATCCAGGCACATGTGCCCACATCTTCATAGTATGTGCCATGCTGCACAATATGATCCTGCAGAAACAGCTGCAGCAGGGACAGAATGGTGAAAGCCCACACAGCCCACCACCATTGCCAATGGACCCACAGGCACAGAGGGGCTCAGACCATGAACACCCTGTGCCAGCCAAAGTAGGCAGATGGAGGTGTGCCCAGTATGCCCATGCCTTGGCAAAGCAGGAACATATAGCACACACCCTGACAGTGTAGGCACTTAGGGACTGACACTCTTCTCCACCTGCACACACAGCAAACATGGATGGCACACACACAAGACCACCTGTAAATTGTCATGTATAGGTGGTCTACTGTGTGCATCCTACATAGGTAGCCCTCAACTATTGTACACACAACTGCCATTGGCACAAGGTAAGTCAATACCTGAACAGTAAATTAAGCTATCAGCATGTGTCCATACTGTATGTATAGGTTCATAGATACATAGGTAGGTACATGCCTAACTGCCCCAGGCCACACATAAGCATAGCCAAGAAGTGTCTGCTGTATCCACCACATTGATTAACTAACTGTCCCTCTGTGGAGCAGAGCCAGTTGTGGGATCCCTGGGGTGTATCCACTGTTCCCCACCCACTCTGCAAGGATTTCCTGGAGTGTTAGTGAGGGTTTTTTTATAATGTAATCAGGGATGTAGTTCCAAATAATGGGGAGTACCCATGACAGGAATCTTCTCAGATGATTTACATGTTAAATAGTATACCTTAACCAGACCTCCCAACCGTCCCGAATTACTCGGTTTTTACCGAGTTTTGGGGTCCAAATGAAGGGGTGCCACGATTCCCGATTGGCGCCCCTTCATTTCCGATTTCTTTGCCTTATTTTTTAATTTTTTTAAATTTTAGCCGAACTGGCGTCATCGCGTGCGCGATGACGTCAGCTCCGTCAGCACTACCAGCCAGTCGGAATTGAGCTCCTTGAGCTCGCGTCATCATTTCCGGCTGGCTGCAAGCAGTTGCTGCATTTGAAAAGCTTGCCGCCAAATCGCCAATCCTGTGAAAACAGAAACACTTAGCTGCCTGCCTGCTATTCGTTTGGACTGGGACTTACTTTATCACTTGTATTGGCCGAGGCCGAGAAAGAAAGCTGCAGCCTGCCGTTCGTTCTGGGAGCCTGGGACTATAGGCGGAATAGATGTGACTGAAAATACACATTTATCGTTATTGCTCTTAAATGTTGAAATCAGATAAGTACATTAGATTGATAGGTTAGTACTATAAATTCATTGCCTTGATTGACTGAATGTTTATATGCAGAATTTTTATTATATATAGTGTTCCTTACCATGCATATATTCTGTTTTGTCTATACAGCTTTTATAACACTTTGTCATTCAGATAAAATATTCAGCAACATGCTAGCTTAACATACAAGTTAGTTATCTTCATTGCTATTCACGGGCAGAGCATTCTTGCACTCGTGTATGCGTTAGCACAAAATTTCTTTAAATGTCTTTTTACATTTTAATTATATTTTGAGATTGATTGTTCCTGCTTTTGCAGGATTTTTATTTATGTTTGTATTTATAGCTGTAACATTACGGACCCAATTTCATAGCTTGGTCATGCTTTATGCTCTGAGCGGAGATGAATATATGCGCCTTTTCTGTATATAAGAATTTTATTATGTTTGTAAGTCTTGACAGATTGCTTCTGTATTCTTTATGGTTGTTTTAGAATTAAAACAAGTTGATATCAATAAGTAAGTCTAACTATTGATATAGTTTTTATATTGTTTTTGTTTATAAACATACAGCGTGACTCCTCACGCTTTTACGTGTTGACACTCATATTAACGGCTCTAAGAATTTTTATAGTAGGTTGGTTTACATATTTATGAACAACTAGAGGTGATATTGAGCATATACATTTATTTATGTATTAATAATGGTGTGGTTTACACATCTAGAAATTTTATTCAGTTATAGCACTGGTTAGTGATTCATTATATTAACTGCTTGAATAAATAGAAGCCGTTTAATGAGCGTTTATTTAAGCTGACATCAGTACACACTCATTCATTTGAACAAAGTATGTGTGTGAGAGCTATGGTGAGAAGTGAGAACTGAATTCTATAAATGATAGCCATTAAGTTTCAGTCTTCCTGTTTAAACTGCTGATTTAGCATAGTGGTATGTTGCACTAACTGTGGTGTGTGTATAGTGTTCTGGGTTCAAGTCACGACTTGCCAGTAACAAGCATGGGGTAACACGCTTTATTCTAGCAACTTTCCAGAATTATACAAGCAATGTTTAAAATGTGTCCCTGGTTTTAAAATGTGTCCTGGTTTTGAACTTTTGACCCCCTGAAAAAACCCTGAAATTGAAAGTGTGAGAAGCTGTGCAAGATGTCTATGGCTTTCTCTACTGTCATTCTATTTATAGTGTGTGTGTGGAAGTAGACTTTTATGATGGAAATGTTCTGATTTGGGCAGTTTTGTCATTATTGGTTCATGCATTTTGTTTCGTTGCCTACAGTGCTACTGGAAAAAATGTTCTCTCAAACAATACATTTAAAATGTGCTCTAACAAGTGTGCTGTATTATACAAGGAATATAACTTAATAAAGTCAGGAAGGTGTAGCAAATGAAAGAACACATATGTGCAAGGGGCCAATGATTTGAAAATGGCCCAAAGGTAATCTTTATCCCTTATTGGCCAGATGTATTTTCTTTGGATGTGGTGCAGGTTTCAATACTGTTTCAATGAATGATTTTCAAGAGCAGAGAAGTTTTAATTCCAAGTGGTTTCAATACTGTTTCAATGAATGATTTTCAAGAGCAGAGAAGTTTTAATACCAAGTCTGTTTTCATTGTGAAACAGTATCTTTATTTATCAAATGTCTGTTAGTGTTTGTGCATTGATGATGTGCCTCAAAATGTAAAAATAAAATCCAAATCTTTACTATAGAAGTAAAGTAGTATACAGTTGCACACATTAGTGTTTATGATAAATGGGGTGAAATAGCCAGATAATGAGACATTGGAATGGCTGCAGGCAGGGGGACTCTGGTCTGGTGTCATATTTTGGTTGTCTGTTCTTCAGTTTGTGTTTGAAAGTTGGTATCCCACAATTCCATCAGAGTGGGTGGGGTTACATAATTATGTATGCAAATGAGATGTTAATCAGCGTACAGATTTGTACCTATTTTTCATGGCCCTTGTCCAGATTTCTGATGTTTCCAGGTTGAGAGGTATGACCTTAACCACAGCTTGCATATATAGGTAATATTCCACAGAATAATAAACATGTTGAACAGACAACCGATGAAATGTGCATTAATCACCCTTGCACTACCAATGCCTGCTCTGAGAGGTAAAATACCACAGCCAGGATTAGAACATGCAACCATGTACACAATCTTTAGATTCATAGATTCATAGATTCATAGATTAGTATCTTCACAATAACATACCACTAAGCTACCTGAGATGTACCAATGACAGTTGTGTATACTGACAGGATAAAACACAAAAGGTAGGAATGTGTGGAAATAGGACAAACCGGCATGTACCCAATGAAAGGTGTATGTTTTATTTATATAAAATATATATATACATATATATATATATATATATATATATATATATATATATATATATGTCATCATATATATATATATATATATATATATATATATATATATATATATATATATATATATATATATATATATATATATATATATATACATCAGCATATATATATATATATATATATATATATATATATATATATAGAGAGAGAGAGATATGTCGATATATGGGGATATACATATATATGTAGATATATAGATAGGTTAACAACATCTACATAACCATGGAGGTACATATAAATGGGATACCTACCACATACCGACTGCTTGACATACCAATGCGCTTAATCACGAGGCTTAAAGTCCAAAAGAATACAGTAACGAAACACCAGAAGCATGAGGTTTAAAATCATGATGTTAAGGGACAGTTAGTGAGTGCTTCTGGTGTTGCGGGTCAGGTAGGTTACTGTGTGTAAGTGTGTTTCTGAGGGCTGTAGTGTGTGTAAGTGTGTGTTCTGAGTGTAGTGTGTGTTCCTGGGGGACTGTAATGTGTGGGTGTGGGTTAGCTTTGTGCATCTGTTTGTGCGATCTAGGAGGTAGAATATTAAAGAAGGGGGGGTGTGGGGGGTGCAGACACCCACATGGGGGGTGTAGGGGGGGCTTGCCCACCTGCTCATATGTAGTGTAGGATGGTTTGTTTGGATGTGGTGAGTAGCAGTGTGTCTTTGCGTGTGTGTGTGTGTTCCATGTTCCTGTTACTTTCGCAAGTTACTGTAATTGTCGGTAATGTGGGGTATGGGAGTCTTGGCCCGGTACTGTGGGCGTCAGAAATGTGTGCTTTCGGGATTCCGTAGGTATCCCGTATACAGCGGTTGAAGTGTTCATATATGAGTATAACATGGACCATAGCAATCACACATTCCATCATAACCAACCTTTATGAGCAAAGGATATGGAGAGTATATGCCTATACACTATTACAAATATGTGCTATGGACATGAGCCAATGATAGGGTTACCACCTGTCCCACTTTGCGAGGGACAGTCCCTCTTTGGGCAGTTGTCCTGACCAAATATATTAAATGTGGCAAATGACCTGAGATTGTAGGACATAATTATGTCCCATATGTAATGTAATAGTTGCATACACTAGTTCTTTTTGTATATAAAATACCTACATGTTACAAGAAACAGGATAAGCAACAAAACTGCTACAAGAATAAGTTTATATTTAGTCAAGAAAGGAAAGTTCTATCACTTGTACTGACCGTGTGTTTGTGTCAGCCTGTAAAATCTGATGTGTGTCCCAAAAATGCCCCACTATGGCCCTATGAAAAGGTGGCAACCCTAGCCAAAGAGGGTCAGTCACCAACACAACTCTAATGACTGCAAATACCTATGACAGAAATACACAGCTTTCATGTAGCAACACTTTATTTCATTCCGATGTATTGCCGAAAGGATTCAAGGACTAACATCACCTGCATGTTATACAGGAATCACTTAACAGTGTCTTAATGAATCAGCCTGCAATTTCCATAGTATTAGTTCACTAAAGGATAGGTGTTCAAATAGGGAAGGAACCCTCACGCACATATCGATTATGTATAAAAGCAGTTCCTACACAACTGCATCTGCTATGTACACCCACCAACATTACCCCCACACCCAAACATATTACAATACAAACTGTAATAACATCACAAATCATTCACTCACTGTACGACATCTGCAGAAGCCTTAACATAACTTGTCAGAGACACACTAACATGGCCCTATGTGAAATAGTTTTCTGTTATACAATGGAACAGCTGCTGATGTTACAGGGTTTGTTTGCACTAATCCCGTTTCAGAGGGTTGTGTGTACACCGGGAAGTGTTACCAATTACTGATTAACAGCACAGTATGATACACATGTACACCAAATCAAGGATGTCTGGTGAGTACACTGTAAACCACATAACGATTCATGCATAGCCATACAGCCTTGTGCTGCCCAAACATTCTTGCCTGACTGAAACATCGGCAGAAGTATCAGGTACAAACAACCCCTGCATAAGTAGCAATGTTCTGAAATATAACAGCTGTACTCACATGTAGAACAACATCATCTAGCCATTACACACAATCCATGGGAGTCATGAAGCTAATATATCTCTGTCTGCATATAGCTGTTGAAATACATCACAAACAACACATCCAGGCTGTCTTCCTCGAAAGTAAGGCAAACGGACAATGCCCAAGTGTAGTACTCAATTATACACCACTGTTGCCATGGTATCGGCTAATGGAGTAGCTGCACAGCTGATGTGCATCTAATTAACTACTTTGGAACACCAATCGGTTGTCAGGATAACACATATTACTGATATTTAATTAGAAAAGGATGACTTATCACACATTCAAACCATCCGTATATACCAGCAGAACGTTACAAAGAAGACTGAAACACAAACTGAAAAGGATTGAATCAACAGTCAATGACACCTTGGATTACTAATAAGGTATGTAGAACACTCAGTATGTCTGTGTATTTAGTACTTGTTCTGTAATATTTAAATTGCACGCAATCCATATAGTGGAAACAGTTATCTTGTAGTGATGTATCATTGAGCATAGTAACGCTTGTAGTATTTATGTGTGTACTGCTGTAGGTCACAAGGCAAACACCACATGCATCACAAGAGATGCTATATAAGGGCTTTGAACACAAATATTCCTCACCAGCCACTGTCAGTGGCAGGGCTGGTCCAACATGTATGTGCTATAACAGGGGATAGTATATGTTGATATATTGTAACAGTAGCTATATGTATGGGTGTATTACTGAGAATAACATGTTGATGGTTGGCCCACTGTGCAATTATGATTTGCATTGTGGGATATTGTGCCAATAACTGTAATGTACAGTATTGTAGGCAGATATGTATTACAAGTTACATAGCATTACTGTTATGTTAGGCAAGCATTAGTTATGTCTATTGGCATTTACAATACAAAATAACAGGATACATATGACTTGTAGTCACCCAAGTTTATCAGCATGATAGCAAAGTAAAATGGAAGAGCTGGTTAACTATCCATGCACATAAGACATGTAATAAGTGCATAGGTAGGTACTAGGTTGTCTTATCAAGGGTATTTATAAGCCTAGCTAGAGTGTGTTGGCTTTCGCTACCCCCATAGGTTAGTTCCCTGTGTCTCTGAATGGCAGAGCCATTAGTTCCCTGTGCCTCTGTCCAGCAGAGCCACTGCACTGATTCCCAGGGTACATGTCTGTCTCCCATCCACACATCAAGGTTTCCCTTGAAGATTGCTAGTGAGGGGCCCTGCCTGATGTACATTGGAATCATGTTCCAAAGCATGGGGAGTGTCCGGGTCAGGAAGCTATCCATCCAGCACATCCTAGTCATTGTTGTGGTTAGGTGTATATCCCTAGAGTATGTGGCTGTCTGGGGCCTCTGTTTAGGTGGAGCATATCCAGCATTACTGGGTTGGACATGGGCCTTGTATGTCAAGCAGAGATCACCTGTGAGTATGCGGTATGCAACCGAGTACAGCTGGAGTTTCTTAGGTTGGGCTGCATAGGTCATCTGTTTGAGGTCAGTAATCCACTTGGCGTGGTACTGTTGTGGTCTTCCAAGCTGTTTCAGTTGTCTTGTAAGGTATATCCCAAATGGGGTGTTGTATCCTTTAATGGGTCTAATAAGTCATGAGTAGAGAGGCACAATGGCCTCCTTTGTTCTGGATGCAAACCCATTAGAGATTAGGGGGGGCCACATAGAAGGATATTCTAAACACCTTGTCATTATGGGTATTGAAGGAGAGATTGCTATCTACTGGGGTTCCCAGATCCCTTATTACCTTTTCTGTATGTAGGGGACATGCACCTATGTGGTAGTCCACGGGTAATTAGTTATATCCAAAGGGGATGACTATGCACTTTTTGGCATTCAGCTTGAGGCCATGATATTGACACCAGGTATCCATCTCAGTGCGACCCTTCCAGAGGGTGTCTGTAACAGCTGGGGAAACAATTAAGTCCCCTAGTTTGCAGTCATCTGCAAACCTTTTCAGCCAAACACTCCTGTGCTTGCCTGTATGTCAGAGAATTATATACCAAACATGAGGGCTCCTAGGACTGAGCTCTGGGTGACGCCACTTGTAACTGGTATACAGTCGGCCCTAGGGTATGCAACTCCCACTGTGTGGGTTCTGTCTGTGAGCCACGTTGCAAACCATCACATGCCGTAAGGGTTAATGTTTAGGCGGATGGGTATGTCGATAATACCAGAATGAGGAATGGTGTTGAAAGCCTTTGAGAGATCTAGGAAAGGGATGTTGGTTTAAAAGGCCAAGAGAGGGGGGGTTGTTCTTGGTTTTTAAACATGGGGGGCCCCAATTTTTGTTTTTTTAAACCCAAATTGGGGGCCCCTCAAGTTTGTCCGGGGGATTAAAAATCAGGGAGAAAAAGAAGGGGGGGGGGGGGGGGGGGGGGGGGGGGGGGGGGGGGGGGGGGGGGGTAGTATAGGGGGGGGGGGGGGGGGGGGGGGGGGGGGGAGGGGGGGGGGGGGGGGGGGGGGGGGGGGGGGGGGGGGGGGGGGGGGGGGGGGGGGGGGGGGGGGGGGGGGGGGGGGGGGGGGGGGGGGGGGGGGGGGGGGGGGGGGGGGGGGGGGGGGGGGGGGGGGGGGGGGGGGGGGGGGGGGGGGGGGGGGGGGGGGGGGGGGGGGGGGGGGGGGGGGGGGGGGGGGGGGGGGGGGGGGGGGGGGGGGGGGGGGGGGGGGGGGGGGGGGGGGGGGGGGGGGGGGGGGGGGGGGGGGGGGGGGGGGGGGGGGGGGGGGGCCCCACCCGCGGGGGGGGGGGGGGGGGGGGGGGAAAAACCCAAACACCTGGCAGCTAAAAAAACCCCTTTTGGACATGCCTGAATATAAAACTAATTTTCCCTAGATAAGTGAGGAAAGTGAGTACAAGAGCTATTTTACTCTAAGCAAATGAGAAAAGTATGTACAAAACCTGTTTACTTCTAGGTAATAAGGAAGATTGAGTGCTATAGTAATTAGTAGCTTACGTAGTGCTTACAAGTTCTGAACAAGTGCTGAGCATGAATAAGCAATCCAGATAGGGTCTTGGATAACATAAACACACTGTCCCCCTCCCAGCAGGTACACAATCATATATCCATGTACACCACAGAGCCCCTGTACCAACAACTATGCAGGTACAAGCTGCACTCAGGCTGCATGGGACCTGTCCACATCACAGGTTGTATCACACACATATGGCAAAACAAGTTGCTCTCCACATACACATCATGTAAAACATAGCTCCATGTCAGGCTGTGTACACACTGAATGGTGCACACCAACAGATATCACAACCCACAAAGGGGGAGACACCACTGATAATGGGAAGTACTGCACTACTACCCTGCTGAGTCTGGTCTGAAAGGCCATGAATCTTGATCAAATTATTTTATGTCAGCAGTACAAATGTAGATGACAGTAAGGTTGATTTCACACTGCATATCATAACCTTGCCAGGTCATAGGACATCATCATCCATACTGTGTTCCACCTACACTCGGTATACTAGACGTACATTCCTATGTCACAGGAGTGTTTTGCAACGGGACTGCTAACAGAACCAACACTACAGAAGGTGTCTGAATAATAGATGCTCATCACACCAGTGCCAGCTACAGTAAGACAGGGTTAATTAATTGTATTCCCCCTCATGTAGTCCATACCACACAGACAAACAGAAGGCATATGCCTATTGAAGTATGTGAATGACTATGACCTAGGAGCAATAGCCGATTCAAGAGTGTTGTGGACAACATACAGAAGGGGCTTTGTGGGTGAGGTGTGTGTGACATATGGCCACAATCTGACAGCGACATATTGCATTGTCACCCATATGTTAATAACCCTGTACCCATGAACCACCACCTAGGCAGCGGTCAACATAATGGACACTGTGTGTAAGGGATGCAGCTGGACAGTTGTCTTTCCTGTGATAGCTACGTCACCACACCTGTCAGGTAGCCATATGTGGCAACCCTAATCATGACAGGGTGCCATCTATGAATATAGAGATCATTGTCCAGCCATACACAACATTTAAGTGACCCATATCAGATCACATATTTCCTTTAAGGGGTATTGGCCATGTGCAGATGGCCTACACCAGCCTTCCCGTTCCCCATCTCCACTATGTAGCATGATGCAAACACAGTGATGTTGGACATGCTACACATACACATCCTGATCTCAAACACATACTTCATGGACATCCACCTTCCTAGTACCAGGATCACCACATGCTGGACAGATCCTTGTCCCGTACACTTTACATAGTCCTGCCATACTATGCATTCCTGTCCAGCAAAGCTGCACATTTCTCCCCTCTCAGACATGGTGTGATGACTGCATGGTAAATATATCATGAGGCACTGCACCACCTGGCCCCAGAGACCCACCTGTTGGCTACAGCCAGGTAACCTTTCATCCAAGAATCATACATGGCCCATGGCATATAGCCTACTAGTTGACTTTGACTGTACATGCTATAGTTGATATCCATCCCTGCAAATAACATCTGGCTAGCCAGTGTCCCATGTGTATCACCTGTGCAACACAGGTGATACATGGCAGGATGTTGAATTGCTGTACAGTGCCATATAGATGTATATGGCAGAACACATACATGTAAAACCTTACGTGAGCAAGTCTGCAGGGTCACAGGTCATGTCTGTTAAGGAAGTGCAAGTCTTTATATGTGACATATACACATCATCAAGGTCGACTGCATTAATGTGGACACATCCAGCTATGTGCTGATAGGTAGGAACACCAGTACAGCCAAACAGACATGCCCACATCAAGACAGCATCCACATGGAGTATGAGCAATCTAATCAGGTGACACACACACACATATATGGTGAAAATATCCACTCACCATTGAGTGTCACATGTGTGTGACACAAACATGTCAGTGGTGTCAGTGTCATGTAGATTTGCAAATACAACTATTTAATCATAATAAATGCAATACACATGTATGTTCAGCTGTAGCTCTGTATGTCTCTGTTAGTTACTGTGACCTGTCTCCATCATTATGTCTTCCAGGTATGCAGCGTGCAAGGCTACCCCTTATACCCGCTTGGAGAATGTGGCCCTCATCCCATACCTACATGACAATCATGATATCCTGTTCAGCCATGTGCCACAGGATGCACAGCAGTGGGATGCCCTGTGGATGGAACATCGCAGGAGGGTTAATAATGTGGGTGGCCACAACCGCACATACTAGCAAGAGTGCATACACTGTACAGACCTCATTAGATGGGCAAAACAGTGTGTGAATGCAATCACCAGGGAACAAGAGTCAACAGGTGGTGGACCACCAACCCCGCCCCTACTCACATGTACCGAGGAGCTACTGGCCAACCTGGGGACACTTGCAGAACAACATCCACAAGCCTTATCCAGTATTGTGGAGGTGGGTGTCTCTCAGCCACTGAGCCTGGAGTTGTCTGGTAAGTCAGTACTGCACCTATAACAACTATATTCCATATAGTTGCATGTGTCACTGTACAATATGTAATGTAACATCATACGCAAGGCATGTATACACACATGCTGCATACTATAGTATACTACTCTGTGTATGCAAACATGTGCATACACCATAGTATAGTCTCATGTACTGGTGTATGTGTTAACATGCACATTGCACCCTGTATCCATCATACAGGCATGGATAATGCTCATACTGCTGTGTTACTCCTATTTAGGTACCTCTGGCATTCCGCTGTGACAGCAGCCCGTTGCAGGTGAGACTGTTGTTATTTATCAGGCATCATAATGCACAGATCTATCTGCCATGTGGCCATTTACCACATGTACACATAATGTATGGTCCTGTCACAATATACAGGTCAGACCTGCAATGCATCACAATGCCTACCCATGTGCAACACTTGCAAACTATGTGAATCACCTCACCGACATGAATCATTACAAACTGTCATTGCCAGATGTGTGGGAAGCTGTGCATACAGTGGTGGAGGTGCTGTTCACTGTAGGGAAATGTACTACAGATCAGAACTACACACGTGGGGAATACAAACAGTACTACACAGTGGGCTGGAGTATGGCCAGCCCACAGGATTCACTGGTGTGGATCATAGCCCTGCTATGAATGTCACACAATGTGATGTACTATCTTGACACATCCATGACATCTAGTGGCCTGGCTGCAACACTGCCTAACTAACCTGAAAACATATCTCACATACCACCCTTTGTCTGCATAACCCTGTCATCAGTGAAGCATATGACATCTATGGGTGTATGTCATATGGGACAACACAGACATGTGAAATAGATGCCCATCACAATAATTTAGCCAACACATGTACACACATGGTCATGGAGGATGGCCAGAGACATGAAGCAACACACACAGTAGACATGATGTGCTTGTGTATACACCATGTCGTACAATGGCTACACATGGTCCAACTATGGCCTTTGCATAACGGTTATATTGTAGATGTGGAACACTAGACATCCTACATGCCTGTCCACGTCTTGTGTAGGCGTGACATCAATCCACCACATAAGATGTGTTGAACATCTTGAGAGTGTCACAACATGACAGCAGTCACCTGTACAGTATCCACATCAGCACACAGATACAGTACATTCCCCTTGCTGATGTCAGACATCAATGTCATACTTGCTCCTCGTGTGTGTGTGTGTGTGTGTGTGTGTGTGTGTGTGTGTGTGTGTGTGGTACACAGATGTCATGTGGGACATGGTGTACCAACGTGTTCTCCATGTCTGGCCATTGTTGCCAGGCGGCAGCAATATGGTTGCAGATGTGCAGGGGTGTCATCTGTATACCTTTCAGTGACCTGTGTCACACATTCCACATCATAGTTAAGTGTGTATACACCTCAGTGATATGGGTCACATTCCACAATATATATGTATTGTATCTGAACACAGTTATGGCTATGAACTGTGTCTGTAACTCACACTGTATAGCAATTATGACGCTTCATGATTCCCTGCAATGGCCATGCACATCAGCTAAATGTGTAGTATATCTGTAGGGCGGACAGACAACACTGCATTGGGACACCATTACCCCACTGTATATTTGACAGGACACCATTGTGTTAAACATGTATGCATGTCATTGCACACGTCAGCAGATCACATGTCATACTACATGTGATTGTCAAGGTCATATGCCACACATCAGGCAGGTGTACTGTTAACCTGTGCTGGTCTACATGGAGTAACACAGGGGTGTATGCTAATTACTACTATAATTGTGTAATTTGCATGCCATCTGCTATGACACATGCATGCTGTTGTGTGCAACCCAGGGATGTATGATAACTACCATTATTATTGTCTGCATTGCATGCCGTCCGCCGTATCACATGCATGTTGCATGTCTTCTGTCATAATACATGCATGTGTGTCTGTGTGTGTGTGTCTGTTGTATAGATTGTAATGTACAGTTCTTGTCTGCCCTCACAGGTGTTGTAAATAGCAGTGATGATGAATGTATGATTGAGGCACAGGCAGGGTTGTCAGGGGCTGAAACTGTGCCTTTGGTTGCCATTCAAGCTATATCCCCCTCATCACCGCACACAGATCCCATGCCTGCACATACCCCATCACCAGTGGCCATAGAGGAAGGACAGTTGGCATGTGGTAGCTTGGAACACGAGAGTGTGGGGGCTATTGAAGGTGTGCCTGCACACCATGATATCAGTCAACTGACTGGTGGTGCCCCACACAGGCACGTGGCCAGTGCTGCTCATAGGAGGACCTCTGGCCAACATGCTCCTGCAAGACAGAGCGCAGCAGCTGGTGTCAGCAGATGCATGTTTCAGGCTGTAATGAAGGGACAGGAATGTGCTGAATGGCACAACAGAAAAGATCAGAAGTTTCAGAGGGCTGCTGTCCATACATTAAACAACAACATCCAGGCAATGGTAAATGCTCAACAGCAGATTGCTGAAGCTTTGGATAGACGGTCGGGTGACATGGTTGGAGTCCTTGACCGTGGCATGACAATCTACAAGCGTGAGCTGTCTGTGTTGGAACATCTGGTAGGTGTGAGGCATTGGGCACGTGGATGTAGGCCTGCTACATCACTTCTTTCAGGTCTACATGTACGAGCTACCTCACATGTCCGCTCCCATAGTGGCGGTAGCAGCAACAGCAGTGCATCTGGTGCTCTGTTGTCCACACCATGACACAGCAGGCCACGTGCACAAGGCCGGGAATGGTCCCAACAGGGAAACGGTTCCAGTGGACAAGTGTCATCAGACAGTACCCAATCTGCACCTCTGCCTGGTAGTGCCAGTGCAACCCCTGGCAGGCACAGGTCACATGCCCCTTGCCGGACACCGTGAACTGTAAAACCTAGCCTGTACAGTTCACAGCTGCCAATAATACCACTGTGTAGGCCAGACACCTGCCAGAACTGTGTGCATACATACACGCACACACTGGAAACATATGTAGGGCACTGCAACACACACATACATAACATCCACACATGCCCTATTAGATCAAAGGCCCTAACCCACACAAATGATGTCATCCAATGGTGCAGCCTAGGCCTCTGGCAAACATTATTACCCTGGGCATATGACGATGGCTGTGCTGCATCCCTGAAATCCACACCATCGGTGCAGGGACATGTTCATATGGTCTGATGCACAGGGTGAACAGACTAGGAAGATAAGTGTAGTTTACGATTGTTGAGTACTGATGACAGGCAGCAGACATAGCATGTACTACAGGTGTACAATGCATTTTGTACTGTTAACAGTGTGTATCTTGGGTAACAACAGTAACTGCATGTTGGTCATGATGTTCTGCTGTCCTCCTTCAGGTCTAATTGCACGTGCCTGTGGATGTTAGTGCTTGCAGTTAGTGCCCCATATGTCAATGTGGACTACTCTCAAGTATGTATGAATATACCAGCATGCACCTTGTAGCTGCCACATAACAGTGAGAATGTCCCACATTCCAAACATGTCTACTGATCCAAGAGCATGATAACTGTGTATTAAGCTACTGTGGCCACAGACGTGACATCCATACTGGGTGACATCACAGGTACAGTTACATGGAGTGGTGATGTAAGAGAGCGGTCTAGCTGATTACAAGGGTAGAGGCCAGTGGGAAGTGTGATACCTCATTGGGAAGCAGTAATACACGTTCCCATGACAGGATGCTAACACACAACTGCACCCACACACTCAGGTGTTGACACACATGTATTCAGTGACACAGTAACACACCCACACACTCACGGATTCACCAAAACAGTAACACACACTCACACACAGCTGCTACTGTTGAAGTCAGGACCCCTGCCTATGTGCAAATCATCATTACAGTACTGTGCACCAACATGATGCGCCACAAAGAATACACATGTACAGGTAGTCAGTATGGCCTAGGATCGAGGACATCAACACGGATAGTAGATTGCATCGCCTGGATGGGGGGAGGGGTCTTATCAGTTCAGTATGGTAAAACACATCCTCACTCCAGGGACCAGACAGCCATACACACACACACACACACACACACACACACACACACACACACACACATACACACACTGTGGCATTCAGTATTGACTACACCTATGTCACGCACATACAGATACCTCACATGTGTGAGATACACGCCCCTGCCTATGTCCTGCTTTCTACATTGCAGTCTGTACAGATGTGTACACTAGTGTACAGGAGAGTAAGTAACAACTGAAATATATTCTCCACCATACGTAACATATATGGACACACACGCAAGCACACATGCTAGGACTGTGAATCAAAGACCTGCCTAGCTCATGATATGTATGACAGACTTACAGCAGTATTGCACGTGTTACAAAGTGTACTGACACTTCCTTTGGCAACAGTGCTGATATATGCACACGGGACCTCTTAACTGTTAACAGGTGTCAAGTGATTTACCTTCGTTGACACCCTGACTGCTGTTTAAGTTGTGTGTTATGTCCTTCAGTTAACAAAACCATTGCTTACCAGTTACACAGGTTATTGTAGGACCACTTGTGACACACCTGTGAGCTGTCCTCAGCAAACATCCATCTGCAAAGATGCCCCACCACTTAGTTATTTCCACACATCTGTCCATACCCGAGGTACATCTTTCTGAACATTCAGCATATCACCATATACAGTTGGCACTGTTGAGGCTGCATTGCAACTGCATGATGTACTAGGATATGCATCACCTGCATACATCAGCAACTGCACACGCATGGTATCTGAATTCACACCACTACATGTACATGTGTGTAGGTCCTGCAATCCTGTCATTTGGGCATGTTTGTAGGCATTGCAATTGGTGGACATGTGTAATGACATACATGACACATGGACTGTTGTATGATATGATATGATAGGTGTAATGGGTGACCGGTACAGAGGGAATGTTACCTCTGTCAACATTGATATCACACCTTATGTACTGTTAGCATTCATCAGCCCTAGACATACATTCCATGTGCTTGTGTATAATGGTTGTAGCCACCTGTTTGCACAAAGGACAACAACAGCTATGCTATTTACATGTGTGTGTGTGTGTGTGTGTGTGTGTGTGTGTGTGTGTGTGTGTGTGTGTGTGTGTGTGGCATGTACATACCCAGGTCAGGTACATGTATGTATTATCCAAACATGAGGGCATGTACTGGTGTACAACAACAGTCATCTGCTAATGCTGTAAATAACCAAGGGCCCCTGGTATGTGTACAGCTGACCTGGTTACAGACAGTGGTATCATTGCATTGCATAACACATGATGCATCTGTGTCAGTACATGGGTACTCTCTACAGTTGATGTAGAGCTTGGTGCAGTCCACTGGTCAAGATTCACATGGTGGTGTACTCTTATATGTCCTACAACATGTATGGATGTGTTTTGGTGGTCCGTGGGCATAGTGGTGTCTGAGGATTACATCCTAGAATGCAGCATGTGACACTGTATCCTGCACATGACTCATCTGTGATGCCTTTCTTGGGGATACCGGTCAGTACATGTGAGTGGCCTCTATGTATGTGGGGACACCACCACCTGGAGTGGTCCATACCTGTGTTATGGCCCACATGTCTGGTTCTGAGGTATATGGTAGTAGTGCTATTGTGCACTACAGAGCCATCAGCCAGGTGCTCCTTACTGCACAGATGTCAGTAATCTCCATTGTTGGATCTACAGTGAGCAGCTGTGATTATGGACGCTACAGTCTAGCACTGGTTAGCATAAGCATACAATGCAGTTGTCCTGTAGGTGTCAGGGTATTATCCTGTGTTTAGGACATTTGCCTTGGAATGGCACTGTATGGGTGGATGCGACTTGGGTATTATCGCCACTCCCTTGAATCGTGGATGCATGTGATATATGTCAAAGGCCTGTCTACTGTCAGTCATGTCATCCCAGAATGACAAACACTGGACAACCTCGGACTTACAGCAGGACATTGGCTCACTGTGTTGTTCAAGCAGTTGCCACCTCTAGCAAGGCTCATTGTGTTGGTCAAGCAGTTTCCACTCCTAGCAAGTCATCACTGCGAGTGGTGAATTTGTGCTTGGTATAGGATGGTACATCTAAGGTGATGGACAGCAGAAGACATTGTGTAAAAGACTGGTGTCAGATATATGTAGAGCAGTGTTCCTGCTAACAATGGGAACTACTAACACCAGAGCCCATTACAATGTGTTCTTTATGTCTACCTGTAATAGCATGGCCACTGTGGCCTTCCGTGTTTAGAATCAGAGTGCATCACAGACAGCCCTTTGCTACTAAGTGTATGAGCATGCCCAGTATAACCTTGTGTAGATGGACACATAGTGCATTCCGAACAGCCCTGTGCTACTAAGTGTGTGACCATGCCCATTGACACCTTGTGTCGGTTATGTGCCTCTGTGTATGGGCATGGCCATTGTCACCCTGTATAGTGATAGTAGTCATCCATTCCACAGATGGGCATACTCCAGGTCAGGATGGATTCCTACTTTAAACACACAGGTTCACAGGTATGTACATCTTAACTGCCAGCATCCCTGTTGATGTCCGCATTCCTAGAAGGTCATAATGACAGCCTTGAAATGTGTAGTCTGTGTGGCGTGACTCATAACTATGTAGTATTGTAATAGTGATCTGTAAATAGGCAGGTGTACCATTCCCACCACTGACATGTGTGTGTGTGTGTGTGTGTGTGTGTGTGTGTGTGTGTGTGTGTGTGTGTGTGTGTGTGTGTGTGTGTGTGTGTGTGTGTGTGTGTGTTTGTCCCCATCTGCCTGAGGAATGAGTAATGCTTTTAGACTGCTCAAACTCCATACATTTCTTATACCCACCTTTGGCAAGGTTAATGATGTCACCCATATACAAATACACCTCTGGGAGTGCTGTGTCCCAGTAATCACAGTAGCGCATTCTGTAACTGCGTAATGCTGTAGTTTAATGAAGTTGTTAGGTCAGTGTTCTAATCCCAGACTTGCCATGTGTGTGGTGTGTGTGTGTGTGTTTGTCCCCATCTGCCTGAGGACTGAGTAATGTTTTTAGACTGCTCACCCTCCATACATTTCTTATACCCACCTTTGGCAAATCTGATGATATTACCCATCTACAAATACACCTCTGGGAGTGCTGTGTCCCAGTAATCTCGGTAGTGCATTCTGTAATTGCGTAATGCTGTAGTGTAATAAAGTAGTTGGGTGTTCTAATCCCAGACTCGCTGTGTGTGTGTGTGTGTGTGTGTGTGTGTGTGTGTGTGTGTGTGTGTGTGTGTGTGTGTGTGTGTGTGTGTGTGTCCCTGGGGGTGTGTGTCCCAGTACCCGCCGGTAGCGTATTAATTGCTTGCTGCTGTGTAGTGATAAGAAGTAGTTAGGTCGGGTTCTTACCCCAGACACATAGTGTGTGTGTGTGTGTGTGTGTGTGTGTGTGTGTGTGTGTGTGTGTGTCTGCCTGCATGAGACAAGTACAGTTGTTTGTAGAGTATGCACTCTCTGTACAAATCGCATGACCACCTTTGTCATTCCTGCTGTTGTCACCCACCTAGGTATACATCTGTAGGCGTGTCACCATAGCGCATGCCCTAAAAGCTCATTGCTGCAAGTTGATATGGTAGGTAGGGGTTTATATACAGGACAAGGCAAGTGTGTGTTAGTCAGAGCCTGTGTAAAGGTGGCCGTGATTGTCTTACCATTGGACATGTCTGGGTGCGGATTTTGTAGTTTTCTTATATGGTGTCCCTCTTATGACACATTGGCCAACTCACGAGGAGTACAGCTGTCAGTCAGCCACGGGACTGTGTTGGCAAGTCATACCCATACATCTGGCAAAAGGCCTGGTGAACAAAGTATGCAGCCCTACTAGTACCCAGTATATGTCCCGCACCCATGTGCCATGCACAAACAAACTTGCCTAGGATATATCGCTATGTTGCTAGTACCATGCACATTGATGACAGACTGTAGGCATGGTGTGAATGCAGTGGCCTGCAGAGGATATGGCACCCTGTATAGTGGTACAAAAGGCACATATATGCAAACATTGTGCCTTCACTATATTCCACCCTGAATGCCTGCAACATATGTGGTGCCATCAAATGTGATCCACAGATGCCAGACAAAGCTGTACACATGTGCCCTGTATGGGCCCATGCCACTGACATCATGGAATACCTGTATCATACTAACAATGCAAGTGCAGGGTCGACCTGCTCACTATAAGCAGGTTTCGCCACACCAGGCCAGTATTGGCATATCGGGGGATAACAGGCTGTGTACACAACATGTGCCTGCCAAACCAGGTACATCTGTACATGTCACTGTACAGTCTTGTGGGACATGCATATCCCAGGCAATGTCCATGTGAAGGACTATCAAACACAGACATGGCATGCATTGCAAAGCTATGGCCATACACATTGGTAACCAGGATGTCAGGCCAGATAATGCAGTACCCATCTATGTGGGACATTGCAGACACTACACCCCTGCACTGCATACCATTGTTGGATGATGTGATACCACAGATTACCCCTCACCCAGCCTTGTACAGCCATCTTGCACAGCCAACCACTTACACACCCATGAAGCAATGCATACTTGCATGCCAGTACTGGCACCTTGTATCTGTGTGTGGGTTGTGATGCTCCCAACCACAGTCACTCCCAGTATAACCCTCATTGGCATACCAACATATGTCAGGCACTTTTACATGCCCTAGCCCATAGAACCTCCAGATATCCCCTGTGGTGCATGTAGTCCTGTGCATTACTGCAATGTGGCAAACTAAGTAGTTAATTTGTGTATTTGTGACCTTGGCAAAGAGTGTCAATGCGTGTCCATTACAGAGTGTGGTTGTGGTGACAATGGCATCCGTCCACGTGGACAGCCGTGTGTGCCACACCTAATGTATGTCTACTAGATCTCTGTTGCAGATGTCACTCACCTACACACATATATGTTCTTAAAGCACAGCAAAATGTCACCTTTGTGGCACATGTAGTAACATCATGCACATGTAATAGTAATGAGTAGTCAGTCAGGGGTTTGACCCCTGTACTGTTTGGCGTGTGGCAGATGATGCTTAGGCTTAAGTCTCCAAGCCCTTCCCTGGTGTACTTTGCCTGTCCCACCCACACACTCTCTGGTGGATGTGAAGGAGTACACCTGCACAGCAGCAGCATGTGTATTGTAAGTGATGGGCATGGTCAGGTGATGGCCTCTGCACCTATTGCAGTCCTCCTCTAGCTGATTGCATGTGGTAAAGCTGCGATGGTGTTCCCATAGCCATCCGCATGATAAACACAGTGCACTATCTAGGGAAAACATGTTGTTATTTGCCCATGACAGTCGCTCTGAGTGGTACCTGGACGTGGTGTTCTGACACGGCATCACAGATGATATCTGGATGTACCTCAATCATTTTCCAGAGTGGGAAATAGCCTAAAGACAGGAGGGTGATGTGCCACACATGACTACAGCATGTAAGTGTAGCTATGCTGCATTGAGACTACTGCCTGTTTAACATGTGTGTGGTAATGGCTATTCTACATGTTATAATACAGGCATGACAGTACTCTGTTCATGAGGGACCATCTGTAGGGCCATCTGTGAACTGGTGAGTGTCTGCAACAATTTGTTTCTTGCGTTACACACTGAACACACATATGTGCACAGCAGAAGCATGGTGTGAGGATTGCAGACAGTACATGATGATAGGGATGTGTTGCTGCCATCGCATCCCTGACTGGACATGTGTCACATGAGACAGTGGTATGACAGACACTGTCTGGGGTTCCCAGCGACAAGCCAATAATGGGCAATTGTTCATAGCTGTGGTCACACGTCTACTACACATTGTACAGATGGCATGCAGTTTACATGCATGTGTTGTGCTCCCTCTGCAAATGTATACCATATGTTGTGTTGGGTTGATGGTGATATCTATGCATACTGTTGTAAGTAATCCTGTATGCTGTTGTGTTGGGTTGATTGTGTTATCTATGCATACTGTTGTAGGTAATCCTGTATGCTGTCGTCTATCACTAAGCCATATGTGGGTTTAAACTGCAACACCATAGGCTGAATGGGTTGGGAGGTCCCGGCAGAACATCCTGTCCCACTTCAGTTGACCATGGCACTGGGCACTAGCACATCTGGGGACCAGCCTTAGACATCAACCTCTGTTGGCTCTGCACCACCTTCTGGTGGTACCACCACTGAGGATGGAGCATGTACCCCCTGGGAGCGGAACCAGAGAGGTACATGTCTACTATCGTGCGGTCCTGGATGTGTTGCGTTGGTGGCTCACTAAGGGGTTCTGAAGCCAGATACGCCAGCTCAAGGGTGGAGTGTCACATTTACAGGGTGATGCTGCCCCTCCTGGACAGCCCCCAGCACTGCCTCCTTTGCAGCTGTTTAGGTGCAGTGGCAGTTGCCCATGGCTGGGGACCTCCATCCCACTATTCCCATGGGCTTGTGAATGCTGAACACCCATTCCCATCTGGGGTGTATCCCCTCCACATGTGTCATATACCAACTCTGTGTGCTGTCTTTTCTGTGATCCTACCTATCCTCCACGGCCATACCTACACTCCTTCCCCTACATCCGACCTTCACCTATGGAAACATAAGGCCAATTGGCTCCTAGGACAGCATCTGCCCTATACATAGCTGTCCATTACACACACGTGCCCACTGGACACATGAAACCCTTGTAATATGCATCACAATATACTCCTGTTATCCTCACCCCTGTCCCTCAGGTGCACAATTCTGGTATGCACATCATTCCTACATGGTGCAAGTACACGTGATGAGGATGACCCCATTGCACACACAACACTACCGGTCCCTTTATGGTTACCCCAATTACCTTTATCATGATGATGATGTGGCACACAGCACCTTGCAAGAGTACTGTTCACACATAATGATTGGACAGGTACTGTTGCATTAATGTACATTACATGCACAGAGTGATGTTTACGGCCAATGTACAACTATTTGCGTGTTTGAATGACACATGTCTGCCTGAGGGAGTCTTAAGATCACATAGAGCAACACCACTACATAATACAGGCATCACTGGTGTTTCCCGTTTCATTCATTTGTAATGCTTTGTTGCCACATGGTATGTTCCTGATATATCTCTGTATATGTATGTACCCATATGCTGGACATAAATACTCACATATACATCTACATGATAGGATACATTCCTATACTGTTGAATGACTGGGCTGTATGATATGTTTGTGGTACTGTCCATTGTCTGTATATCTGTCATGGCGTATTGGTAATTCACATTAGCTGTGTGTGCAGGGTCCTGGTTCCGACCCTTGCAAAGGACGTTTATTTGGTTGCAGGACAGAACACGCCCATTGGATATGGAGGAAGTAAGGCACATTAAAGCAGTTGGGAGTGGGTATGAGTGGGTTTGTGCAGTGTTAAGCACTGCTGACCTCTGGTTACAGCTTATTGTACTCAGTTAGCCTCTACATTGCTTTACCAGTGAATTACTCGCATACTGGTAGCCATACATGCTTACACCCTCTCGCTCCCGCACTTGCAAATGCAGCGACATTGGTGCTTGCATCTGTCACTCACACCCCTGAGTGGGAGCGAGGACCACAATTTTACCTTGTGATGCCTATTATATCGGACTACATGACTACAGAATCGGGAATGGCTGTCCATTAGGCGACGGCATGGCATTCGACTGTATGGAATCAGCGGCCTGTCCAGTGAATTAATCATATTATTTGTGTGTTCCTCATACAATCTGCTCCCATCTGGCTGATACATGGGAACCGAGACTCTTCAATACAAACAAGTAATTGGGTTTTGGGAGCCACATCCATCGGCTGAGTCATGCTACCGCATACCTATTATAGGTTTGCCACCTTTTCAATTGGCCAAGGTGGGACTTTAGGGTTAACACCTGTCCCACTTTGCGAGTGACAGTCCCTCTTTAGGCAGTTGTGTCCTGTTAAAATAATCAAGACATAGCAAATGTCCTGATTACAGGACAAAATTATATTCTACGTTTCTTTAATAGTTGCATAAAACAGTTATTTTATATGTGAAACTTCTATATGTTATGTGAAGTAGCATAAGCAATTCAAATGTTACTAGAATAAACTTTTATTTGTGCAAATAAGTATAATTCTGTACTATGCATGACTGTAGGTATGTTTTGTCCTGGAAAGTCTGATATTTCTATAGAACATGTCCCACTTTGGCCATTTGGAAAGGTGGCAGCCCTATAGGACCTGTATGTAGAGACATCATATTTTGCAGGGCAACACATACCCACAGCCAGTAGAAAGGAGAGTACTTCACTGTTTTGCCTAAATAAAAGGTTATTCTTGTAGCATTATAGTTGCTTACACTGTTTCTTATAACATTTAGGTGTTTCAAATAGAAAATAATTGTTTTATGCAACTACTACAGACAATATAGGAAATCTTTGCCCTAAATCACAGGACATTTGCCATAATTACATTTATTTTGCAGGACACAACTGCCCAAAGGGGGGTGTCCCTCACAAAAGTGGACAGGTGGTAACCCCAACCCTATTATTCTATCATCTTTCTAAGGTAGTCGGCTGAACATGCATTTTCTCTCACTAGCAGACCTCTCATATGAATGGGGAAAAATGAACACTGAATCAGGGACACTGCATAACAACCTCAGGGACACATTTAGAAGTTTGGTGCTATTAACCTGACACATTGACGGACCCAGAGCACATATGTATTCATACACATTGTCTGAGGTACATGCTTTTTATGACTCTTACATGTTGTCATTATTCATTATGTGTATTCTGCCACCTTTCCTCCTAATATCACTAGTTCTAAGAGGGTTTAGTTGGGACTGTGTTAGATTCTGATTCGTAATCACAGGCATCCCTGGTAATCGGGGACAGTTCAATGATATGTTCACTATGTGTTCCCCCAGTGGTTTACGGACTATCTAGTAGATGTGCTCTTAATGTTTGGGAGGTATGGGCATCTGCTATACCCACATTGGAATATTACTTACATCCAAGGAGCAGTCCTAATATGTATCTGCCAGCCAACACCTGCACGCCTAGGCCCACAATAGCATACACATAGTTTCCCTACCTGCCACTCCTCTACAGCACTCATCCTTACTGTGGGCACAGGTGGGGTATGAACACACCCCTATACACTGCCCACTCTCCCCGTGTCAGGATACATGTCATACGTTGTGTCAACCCATGTGTTATAAGGCTTGCACAGCCTACTGGTCCGTGTACAGCTACATTCCGGCCGCATCAATCTTTACAGGGCTTGACTACAAGAACAGAATTTTTGGTGTCCCACAAAGGACATCGCTGTCCATGTTTAAAGTGTAGACCTTGTAGATCTCTCCCATTGGTAGTTTCCTGCCGGTGGTCTGGGAAGCAGTGGTGTATTTACCTTTATTGCATGTCTGTATGCCTCACCGGCCTAGCTGGGGGGGGGGGGGTAGACGTTTGTTTATTGGACCTCCCACCAACATATGCGTGGTATGAACATATGTTACCCATAACTGCTGTAACATAACCTAGGTATATACATGTGTATATTTACTGTAATATATATATATATATATATATATATATATATATATATATATATATATATATATATATATATATTTACATTAATACATACAGATATATCTGCATATGTATGCATACATGTATATTCATATCTTGCTGTATAGATATATATATATATGTATATATATACATATATATATATATATATATATATATATATATATATAAATATCTATATATCTCTGTGTGTGTGTGTGTGTGTGTGTACATATATATATATATATATATATATATATATATATATATATATATATATATATATATATATATATATATATATATATATATATATATATATATATATATATATATATATATATATATATATATATATATATATATATTTATTTATATATATATATATATATATATATATATATATATATATATATATATATATACATCTGTGTGTCAGTAAACCAATACATTCCCTCTCATACGCACTTACACGTAATGGTGTTTATATATGCTTCACCAGCCTACTAGTGCCTTATTCATTATGACACCAACACTTCACTCCAGTTATCTTGTAATCGGTATTTAGCACATTATACAGTGGAAAGATGTCGCAATATGTTCATGTACGGATTACCGATGGTAATTGGAATGTGATACAGTGTGATCCATAGTTTCATAGTTTCGTAGTTTCATAGTTTAGTACTAGGCTATCTGCCCTGGGGTACTTATAAGCCTAGCCATAGTGATGTGGCTTTTGCCACCCCATGTAATGGTACAAAAGTGTACAGAATAGATTTAGAATACTGTGCCTCTGTCTAGTAGTGACACAGTGAAGTCCCCTTTACATAATAGAATTAGTTTACTGTGCCTCTGTCTAGTAGTGACACAGAGATGACCCCTGGGGTAAACCTACGATCTCCCATCCACTCAAGTTTTCTCTTGAAGAGAGTTAGTGAGGGGCTCTGCCTAACATGAACTGGGATTCTGTTCAAGAGTATGGGAAGCCTCTGAGTTATGAATCTGTCCCTCCAGCATGTCCTATTCATATTTGTGCCGAGGTTTAAATCTTTAGCTCTCGTGGTTCTGATGGATTTGGATTTTTTGAGGTGAAGCATGTCCATCAGTTCCTGATTGGACATGGCCTTGTACGTCAGGCACAGATCACCTCTGAGTAGGCGGTATGCTACTGAATAGAGCTGGAGTTTCTTTAATCTGGCAGCATATGACATATGTTGGAGACCCTTGATTCTCTTGGTGAGGTACTTTTGGGGTCTCTCTAGCTGTTGCAAGTGCCGGGTGAGGTACATACCAAATGGGGCATTGTACTCAATCATGGGCCTGATAAGGGAGGAGTATAGGGGTACAATGACCTCCTTTGATCTGGATGTGAATCCCTTCATGATAAGGTGGGCAAGGTAGAAAGTCTTTCTAACCACTTTGGCAACATGGGTGTCAATTGAGAGGTCACTATCGACTTGGGTCCCCAGGTCTCTGATTACTTTTTCCATACTCAGTGGGTTACTGTCTATGTGATAATTTGTGGGTACTTTGTTTTTCCCAAAGGGGATGACTATACATTTTTTGGCATTTAGTTTAAGGCCATGACTCCGGTACCAGTTGTCCATTTCAGTGAGGCCTTTCTGTAGGACGTATGTGTCAGCTGGTGTATCGACTATGGCACCTAGTTTGCAGTCATCTGCGAACTTTGTCAGCCACAACCCTCCCATGTTTGCTTTCACATCTGAGAAATAAATGCCGAACAAGAGGGGTCCTAGGACAGAGCCCTGTGGGACACCACTTGTGACTGGCTTTGAGTCTGACATGGCTCCAGCGATTGACTTTATGGGTTCTATCCTTTAGCCAGTTTGCAACCCATCTTGTAACATATGGATTTACATTTAAGCTGTTGAGCTTGTCTATGATGCCTGAGTGTGGTATTGTGTCGAAAGCTTTAGCCAAGTCCAGGTAGGTTGTATGGACTGCTTTGCCCTCGTCAATGGCTCTAGTGACTGTTTCGAAAAAGTCAACCAGATTCAAAAGGCAGGATCTGCCCTTTACAAAGCCGAACTGGGTGGGATCAAGTGTCTGTAAGTCCCCAATGTCTCTGTTTATGAGTTCCATAATGATTCTTTCCATAGCTTTGCAGACCAGGCTGGTTAAGCTTATGGGGCGGTAGTTACCAGGGTCTGTAGAGGTGCCTCCTTTGTGGAGTGGGACTACTGTTGCTGTATGCCAGTGTTCAGGTACATATCCTGTAGTAAGGCTAAGGTTAAATAGCATTTTTATGTGCGGGTTTAGCTCCTCTTGGAGTTCACGTAGCATAACCGGATACCGTCAGGTCCCATTGATGCTGTGTTTTTAGCTTTGCTGAGGGCGATTCTCACCTGGGCATCTGAGATGACAGGGAGGTTACATTCAGCTGGGATAAGTATTTCTTCTTTTGGAGGTGAGGGAGGGGAGAAATTTGCACTGAACCTGTCTGCCAGAATGTTGGCAATATCTGTGGGTTCAGTGTATTTTTTGTCATTGTGAACTAACTCTGAACATATCTGAGAGTTTCCGCCCAGGTTTATAACATAGCAGAAGAAGGCCTTGTGGTTATCTTTAGTGTCCGTAGCGATTTTTCTCTCAAAATTGGCCTTGGATGTTTTTATGAGAGAATGTAGCTTTCTACTAGTGCTGATCAGAGATGCCTTCTCTTTATGGGATTTTGCTCTGTCGTGCAGTAGCTTCCTTCTTTTGTTATACAATTTGTTTATGGCTGGGGTCCACCAGACAGGAATCCTGCCCTTGGTGGAGAGGGTCTTGGTTTTATTTGGGATTGCATGATCCATGCATTCTTGGAGATGTCCGTAGAAAGCATTTGTGAAGGATTCTGCATTGTGGTATGTGGTTTCCACTGGCCCAGTGGGCTTAAAGGATACCATCTCAGTTTTAAGAAGTGTAAAGTCGGATTTTGAGAAGTTTTTCACTGTAGTCTTTTGTGTTGGGGGTGGAGGTGGGATATGTATATAAAGGGTGATTAGTTTGTGGTCATCCTGTCCCTCTTCTGCACAGCGTATTATTCCATCTACTGTCGATGTTTGTATGTGCACATTCCTATTATTTATGTCAACAAATAGAATACATGTATTACAGAGAATGTACTTCAACATATTGTTGTCTGCATGTGTGTATGCATATATACCTATTGCGAACTAGCTGACCTCCACGGGGCATCCATTAGAACCGGGCCATCCAACCCTGGCATGCCGAGATCCATAATTGCATACCTATAGTTCCTCCACCCCACCCGTGTTGAATTTACACATGTAACATCCATTATCCACTTGTTATCGCAGCCATGACACACCTTTACACATTGCCCTCTCCAGAGCATTTGGGGCCCTACACACATTTTCTCCCACCTTGTGTATTCACAGGGTCTCCCGCCATGTATATTTGCACATACGTGCCTTTTCTGGGGTTACACATTATGGTCATTTGTGCTTTACAATTTTTGGTGGTCCCAGCATAGACTACATTCCTTCTGCGTGTAAAGTAGACTTAGCAATTCAACGATGTTACTCCCACTGGTAAAAACCTGCCTGAGATGTGAGTAGTGGTGCTCTGCTCACTCCTGGGCAGCTTTTTATGACATACGCTGACAGAACTATATAATACCATAATTGCTCTTGATTCCCTTCACATCCCTTGTGCATGCTTTATTGTTACGACGTTCGTTCTTCATATATATATATATATATATATATATATATATATATATATATATATATATATATATATATATATCTATGTATATATATATATATTACATTTTTACATACAAACATACATTTCCTATGCTAGGAGCTGCTTACACCCACGCAGGTGCACTCGGCTACGCTTATTGTGCATTACATATGTTTAGTGCTGCTTATTTGTGCTTACTTGTGCCTTATTCATTATGACAGTACCACTTTGATTTAAGGGATCTGGTTAATAGTCCCATGTGATACACACGTTCACTTTTACATGTTTAAATGTCAGCTTTACAGCAGAGCGACATTCATTCCACAAGAAAAATGATATGTGCTATAGTCGAACTTGAACCGTGAATGCCTTTTCGTTAGGCGGATGCTCTAACCACTACCTGATTGGTGTTCTGCTTCATTTATATGTATACCCATGGTTCAAAGTTACCCGAACACATGCCTCAACACTTCACTTACACAGCAGGCATCCATTTTCCTGTTGGGAAAACTGCACTACTACACTTGTGCCATTAACTACTGCTCTGGATCCATGATGCATGTTGACTCACTCCAAGGATATTCAGACCTCCAAAGCCTATTGTCCTGGCACATACGTGTGTTTGATTGTCAGGGTGCTTATGTGGTCATCCGGGTTTAGGCTTGTCCGACTGTGGACCGGAACTGCCCTGTACCTAGTTGAAAGTCAGACTTAGCACGGGGACATAATTAGTTCCACTTTTAGCATCCTACCGGTGGTTGGGGATGCAGAGGTGTGCTCACCTCTGGCCATCCTGATATATAACAGCACTAAATATTACGGAGGGTTCTGCTGCTGTTTTCCTTCACATTTGTTATGACTGCTATATTGTGACCATGTTCATTCTTCATATCTACATACACACACACAGATATATATATATATATATATATATATATATATATATATATATATATATATGTATCAGTCTGTACATACAAATGCATATACACCTACATGCTTATTTACATTTCCCATACCGTTGAATCACCGCCACTTACTATCACGCATACATGGTTGCATACCCGCTTACGTCTAGGGTTGCCACCTTTTCAAATGGCCCAAGTGGGGCATTTTTGAGACACACATCAAATTTTACAGGCCGACACATACCCACGGTCAGTACAAAGGTTAGAACTTTACTTATTTGCCTAAATGAAAGCTTATTCTTGTAGCAGTTTAGTTGCTTATTCTGATTCTTGTAACATTTACGTGTTTTACATACAGAAATAACTGTTTTATGCAACTGTTACATGAAATATGGGACATTTTTTCCTAAAATAACAGGACATTTGCCATTGTATTATTTTTGGTCAGGGCACAACTGCCCAAAAAGGGACTGTCCCTCACAAAGTGGGACAGATGGTAACCCTACTTACATCTGCTTTAACGTGCCTTAATCACCCTATATCTGACTGCCACTATGCAAATGTGTAAGGTATATATTCCCGATAATGCATGTGGGGAGACGTGCATCACGGTCAGGTGTTTAATCCCGGGTCGTAGGTTCTGCAGGACTGGCAAGAGGCTGAGCAGTCTTGCGGACAACTACTGCTCATACAACTTGTGTCCAGATGTCTACAGGACTGGTTATCGTGTTGTGATACCAAGTCTAATGTTTAGAACAGATACTTATCCCATGAGGGATATCCAAAAATTGTGGGAACCAATGACCTCGATTCTTTTGGCTTTATGAAAATGAGGTAGGGTTATACATACAAGGGATACATAGTTTGCAATCCTGAGACTGCCTGGGTCATTATGTGCAGATATGGCTGCGCCAAGCTAGCAGCCCGAGTATGGGTGGTTTTGGTGGACACTCAGGAAAAGGGGGTGGTGTGCTGTGGAGGGGATGATAGGTATTCAATTAGGTATCCAGGTGTGTTGGGGTTGAATGGCTCAGTTCAGGCCAGACCATTATGTGGGTATGTGCCGGTAACGTTTCTTTACATGTGTATCACACATTTTAATGTTCATATGTTTGTGGGATTGTGTTCTACAGTATGGCCTGTCAGGTTGTATTGCAGATGTGAATGTTTGTTTTTGGTTTTCTTTCTGATTCCACCACTGCTCTCTCGTACACCTCCAGTTCACCTATTGTGCATCCAACCCAGTCTCCCCTTGTCAAATTATTATATTACCCATCACCCCCACCCACATATTCCAGACACACCATCCATCCCTTCTCTGGTTGATGGCCCATGGCACAGTCAACAGAACACATTGCATACACTACATATCTCTGGTACGAATATGGTTGTGAGGACTACCCTAGCATTTTTGACCTTCCACATGCTGTACTTCATGCCCATAGGTACACGCAAATACTTATCTTTCATGACATGGTAGGTAGACCCAGGTAATACCTGTTCATCTTTGGGCCGTCCTGACAAGGACGACTTGAACCGCAAATGGGCAGATACTGGGCGAATGCTCTGACCATTGGTAGGGTTGCCATCTTTTCATATGACCAAAATGGGACATTTTTGGGACACACATCAAATTTTACAGGCCAACACATACCCACGGTCAGTACAAAGGATAGTACTTTAGTTTTATGCCTAAATGTAAGCTTATTGTTGTAGCAGTTTAGTTGCTTAATCTGTTTCGTTTAGTTGCTTATTCTGTTTTTTGTAACATTTAGGTATTTTACATACGGAAATAAGTATTGTATGGGACTATTACAAAAAATATGGGACATAATTATGTCCTAAAATCCCAGGACATTTGGCATTTATAATGGTTTTGGTATGGACACAACTGCCCAGAGGGGGACTGTCCCTCACAATGTGGGACAGGTGGTAACCCTAACCATTGGGCTAGGCTTAGCAATTGGCGGCGCACTAACACGATGCGCTTCACTTCCATTTGTTATAACTATTGACACTACAATGTAATACGGGCACAGGGTTTTAAATGTCATATGTTCGAGGGACGGGGACTCAATATTCAGCTATGTGCCTTTGTGTTTACTTTTTATTTTGGTGTTCACAAAACTGTCTTGTATGCTTTGCATACATTTCAGTATCCATGGACAGTCATGGACACTGACAGGAGTGATTACTATTAGAGGCAGGCTGAACTAGTCAGCATTTTAGGTTGCGCGTATGCAGCCGACATGTTCACGCCTCTGTGCAGTGGTTAGACACACCCCCTGCACTCACGCATGTTTCCTATGCACGTGGCCATCGTGGCAGTGCGCCTTCATTAATATGCATGTGGTGCTGTTGCGCCATCTGTACACCGCACAGTCGGCGCAAGGCTAACGCCATCCTTGCACCGAGCTTCATGAATTCCACGGATTATTTTATTCTTCCTTTTCTGGTATTCCATATATCCTACTATTTTTTTCTTCTAGATTACTATCTAGGTCCTCTAGTTTTTCCATAATTAAAGTTTTTTGTTTTAGCAGGAATTCTGTGTGATTCTTCCTCTCTGCCATTCTACTACCCAGGTCATATAATGTGTCTTCTGGTGCTGAGATCTGAACAGATTGTTCTTTTATGATCTCTTTTAACATTTCTGTTTGTTTCTTGAAATCTTCTTTATATTGCCCATTTTGATCTCAAGTTTATCAAATTTAACAGAACGCTCCTGGATACTGCCCATTATAGACTGTAGTTCCTTTTTCACTGAGTTGTCTTCAAAGTTCACTTTTGAGTGGCTCATTCTGTCACAACAGTCAATACAATTTCTGACAGAAAGAAATCAAAAGGTAAACTTCAAATAGTTGTCCAAGTTTGTTTAAAAGACTCAAAATGTACAAGAGATTAAGTCTTTGTTAAGTTTTTATAATAAATTATTGTCATAAAAAAGAAAATAAAGCAGAGTTAAGACTTTGTATTAGGTTCATAGGTTCATAGGTTCATACTAGGCTATCTGCCCTAGGGCATTTATAAGCCTAGCCAGAGTGTGTTTGGCTTTCGCCACCCATTTTAAATTATTTTTGCTATGCGTTTTTTGAGGTTAGTATAATGTGCCTCTGTCTAACAGTGACACAGAAGTGATAGCCAGGGTAAACCTACAATCTCCCATCCACTCATCAAGATTCCTCTTGAATAGAGTCAATGTGGGACTCTGCCTAACCTGGACTGGGATTTTATTCCAGAGTGAAGGGAGCCTCTGGGTTATGAATCTGTCCCTCCAGCATGTCCTATTTATTTCAGTGCTGAGGTTCAAGTCTCTCGAGCGCGTAGCTCGATGGGATTTGGATTTTCTGAGGTGCAGCATGTCCATTAATTCTGGGTTGGACATGGCTTTATACGTCAGGCACAGATCGCCTCTGAGCAGGCGGTATGCCACTGAGTAGAGCTGGAGTTTCTTTAACCGTCCAGCATATGGCATCTGTTTGAGCCCTTTGATCCTCTTGGTGAGGTACTTTTGGGGTCTTTCCAGTTGCTGCAGGTGTCTGGTAAGGTACATCCCAAAAGGGGCATTGTACTCAATTATGGGCCTGATGAGGGATGAGTAAAGAGGTACGATGACCTCCCCTGATCTAGATGTGAATCCCTTCATGATTAGGTGGGCTATATAAAATGTTTTTCTAACCACTTTGGCCACGTGGTTGTCAAATGAGAGATTGCTATCAACTTGGGTCCCCAGGTCCCTAATGACTTCTTCTGTACTTAATGGATTACCACCTATGTGGTAATTTGTGGGCACCTTGTTTTTGCCAAAGGGGATGACTATACACTTTTTGGCGTTTAGCTTGAGGCCATGGCTCTGGCACCAGTTGTCTGTTTCTATGAGGCCCTTTTGGAGGATGCTTGTGTCGGCTGGAGAGTTGATTATGGCACCCAGTTTGCAGTCATCTGCGAACTTGGTCAGCTACAGTCCTTCTGTGTTGGCCTGTACCGCCGAGAAATATATACCGAACAAGAGAGGTCCCAGGACTGAGCCTTGTGGGATGCCACTTGTAACTGGTTTGCAGTCTGACATGGCTCCAGCAATTCTAACCATGTGGGTTCTGTCCTTGAGCCAGTTTGCAACTCATCTAGTGACATAGGGGTTTATATTTAAGCTGGTGAGCTTATCTATAATGCCCGAGTGGGGTATTGTATCGAAGGCTTTTGTGAGGTCCAGGTAGGCTGTGTGGACCACCTTCCCCTCATCAATGGCCTTGGTGACTGTTTCAAAGAAATCAACCAGGTTTAAAAGGCAGGATCTGCCCTTAACAAAGCCAAACTGGGTAGGATCCAGTGTCTGTAGGTCCCCAATATCTTTATTTATGAGGTCCATGATGATCCTTTCCATAGCTTTGCAGACCAAGCTAGTCAGGCTTATGGGGCAATAGTTTCCAGGATCTGTTGAGGCACCACCTTTGTGGAGAGGGACCACTGTTGCTGCACGCCACTCTTTGGGTACATATCCTGTAGTAAGGCTAAGATTGAACAGTAGTTTTATGTTTGGGTTTAGCTCTTCTTGGAGTTCATGTAGGACGCAGCCCGGGACACCATCTGGTCCCATTGATGCTGTGTTTTTTGCTTTGGAGAGGGCGGCTCTTACCTGAGCATCTGAGATGTCAGGGGGGCAGCACTCTGTTGGGATAGATATTTGCCCTTTTGGTGGGGAGAGGGGGAGAAGTTTGCACTGAACCTGTCAGCTAGGATGTTGGCAATGTCTGTGGGCTCGGTGTATTTTTTGTCATTTCTGAGCATATCTGGGAATTCCCACCCAGGTTCCTAACATAACTAAAGAAAGCCTTGTGATTATCCTAAGTGTCCTGTGCAATTTTTCTCTCAAAGCTGGCTTTAGACGATTTTATGAGTGCCCGTAGTTTTTTGCTAATACTGATCAGAGATGCCTTCCCTTTTTGGGATTTTGCTCTATCTTGTAGTAGCTTCCTCCTTCTATTGTATAGTTTGTTTATGGCTGGGGTCCACCAGACAGGATGTCTGCCTTTGGATGATTGGGTCTTGGTTTTATTTGGGATTGCATGATCCATGCATTCCTGAAGGTGTTCATAGAATGCGTTTATAAAGGATTCTGCGGTCTGGGCCGTATTTTCCACAGGCCCGGGGGCTTTGAAGGATTTCGCCTCAGTTTTGAGGTGTAAAATTGCTTTAGAGAAGTTTTTCACTGTGGTTTTCTGGGCAAGGGGTGGGGTCGGGATGTGAATATCCAGTGAGATTAATTTATGGTCTGATCTTACCAGTGAGGGATACACTTCTGGTCTGGAGCATAGTGTCCCCATGTTGGTGATGATCAGGTCCAGTACGTTTTCCCCTCTTGTGGGAGTGGTAACAAGTTGTTCCATA
This sequence comes from Protopterus annectens, assembly GCF_019279795.1. Classification (NCBI taxonomy): domain Eukaryota; kingdom Metazoa; phylum Chordata; order Ceratodontiformes; family Protopteridae; genus Protopterus; species Protopterus annectens. The sequence continues at coordinate 580,100,721 of NC_056735.1, forward strand.
GCATTTGAGTTTATAAATTCTAGGAACCTTTGGGCTAGGGTGTTGGAGCTAGAGTAATGCTCCCAGTCTATGTTTGGGTAGTTGAAGTCGCCCAATATAATGGTGTTTGGAGAGACCTTCATATTTTCCAGTATTCTCAGGAAGGCCAAGTGGGGTTCCTGTGTTTGGGAGGGTGGTCTGTAGCAGGCTATAAACTGGAAGGCAGTTTTACCCACAGTTAGTTGCACATGGATAGTCTCTGATGCTTCGTGCTGTGCCACCAACCTGGAGGTGTGGGTATCTTTGTGAATATTGATACTCCCTCCTTTTGTGGTTCGGTCCAAGTTTTGGGGCCGAAAAGTATGGTATGAGGTATAACCTGGTAGTGCTGGGGTGCTCTCGGGAGCCTTGAACCAGGTTTCTGTTACTGCACAGATATCGATGTTCTCCATGCTAAGGAGAGTTTTGAGTGTGCATCTTGAGGTTTAGACTTCTGGCGTTGAGTAGCATTACTCTTAGTTTCTTATCCCTTGTGATACCTATGGAGGTGGGTTTGTCTTTTGAGCCTTGCCTAAAAAAGGCACTATGAGGGTAGCAAGAGCCTTTGCCAATATCCGAAAGCCCAGGGGTGACAGGTGCAAGCCGTCCCTAGCGAAGCATTGCTGTATTGGCCATGCTGCATTACTGCTAACTTTTAAATGGAGAGTAAGAATGTTCAGAAACAAATCAGGAGTAGGTGGAAGCAAGACAATAGGCAGATATATGAAAATGCTAAGACACACAAGCCTTCAAGGTGCACTGAGAAGTTGTGCTTTTTAATTCACTGCTGAAATACTCACATACAACATCTGATAGCTGTCTTTCAAACAAGGTATAGAAAAGTTGAGGAGAGGAAGAGAGATTCATATGGATGTTTGAAGAATGCATATATTGTAAAATAGATCTGTTCAAGGTTAAATCCAGTGTACCTTCATCATATATGTATTAGGACAAAGTTCTGGTTGATGATGGTAAGGCAAAAGCAGGCAGAGTCCCAACACATCAATCAAAACATGTGGCAACTTAGCTTTAAACATTTGTCAAAGGTGATTATTTGAGGTACTGGTGTATCAGATATCTGCATAAAACTGAATATCTGTGGTGTAGTGTGTGGCAACATGTAAGGTGTCTGTTAAAACAATGTGCAGCTTGCAATGGAAGTTGAATGATGGTCAGAAATGGATTCCAGGAAAATAAGAGCAAATGGGAATACAGCTGTCTTCTACAGAAAGTGGGACAAAACCCCATGTGCTGGTTTGGATTGTAGAAATGGTCAATCAACAGAAATCCTGAAGGTGGGAAATAAAACTATGAATAGCTATTATCCAATTATGCAGAAACTAGATACAAAATCTTAAAGAGCATGTTGAATCTTTGGGGAGAGTTTAGATATGTAAATAGGGAATAGGGAAAAAGTAAAACGGTCCTATTCACTGTATGAGTTTACTCGAGATATGCATAACAGTGCCACAGCCAACTTGTGCCTTTCGGTACTTACAAAATATTTCTTGTAGAGTCAATAATATGATCTGCTTTAATTACTGATTTGGTTATTGTCACCTACAAGGTTCTTATGAAGAGCAGAACATTATTAAAATAATTATGTCTAGATGGATTTTAAGCTACATGCACAATACTGATTGGAAAGTACATTATTTGTTGTACTTGGACTTAGAAAGGTTAATGTTTGAAAGAAAACATGACATAAGAATGTTATTGTATTCATTTGTTCACAGATGAACTGATTCTTTAGGGGAAACTGGGAGTTCTGACTGGGAAGTGATTTACACAGTAACACAACATGTAAATGGAGGATAAGGAAAGCAATCTGGCCTAAAGCATTTCATAGAGTTGATCTTCTGAACAGAATTGCCAAAAAAACATGTAATTACTGCCAATGGAATAGTAATATTTTGGTGGATTATGACAGATGGATTTTCTACTGCATTCAAGCAAACTAATACAAGATGTAAATGAAAAAAAGAAGAAAATTTGAATCTATGGCAAAGTTGAATGAAAATGTTTTTTTTTCTCGGAAATGGAAGGCACTGACTATATCATTATAAAGATATGTTTACAGAGGAACTAGTTTTGTGAAGTTTAATCACTACCTGGAGCAGACAAAGTGTTACATTCAAAATGTAGCACTTCTGGGGTGTGATACCTATGACAAGCTAAAACCAGTTTCAGTGCAAAGCACATACAAGGACTGAATTATTGAATTAAATGTTAATTTCCGAAATGTTTTCTTTGTGTGTCTGTTTTCTGACGGTGCATATTGAATTGTTTAGTTCTCTGAACAATGGACAAGTCACTGACTTTATATTCAATATGACATATTTTTCTTACTTTCTTAAGAGCATAACCTTCATTTATGCCACTAAGTGGATTTCAGGGCAGAGGAGTAAGAATTTTAGTTGTGATCTTTGTTTTTGACTTTATTTTTGCTTATTATAAGCAGTGACAGAATCAAGCTCATCATATTTCTTTTTTCTTATTCATTTATAATTCTTAATAATTTATATGAGGCTTACATCATCATCAGCTTTCTGTCTGTTTTGAATATGAGCATTTTGTACTAATCAGATCCACCTATTTCATTTTTGCACGATGACAACATTTTAAAATGTACTTCAAAAGGATTAAAAGCCAAAGTGAATCTTAAATGTGGAGTATGCAAAATGCTGGTTATAATGAAATAATGGCTAAGTGAGCTAGTGGAATGAAAAAAATCAATATAGCACTTTCTTCATGTTACCATCTTGCTATATCTTTTAAATACTCTTGGCAGTTCTTAGGTTCATGCTATTTGAGGATACACTTAAAATAAGAGAGACAATTTATTTATCTGAGCAATTGACTACATGCATTGAATGAAATGTGTCTCATATTCAGATCAGTACTGCTTTTAAAAGGAAAAGGTGACATTTATTGTGACAGGTTTAATTCAATAAATGGGATAATTTAGAAAGTCTAGATTCAACATTAGAGTGAAAGAAATTGATCAAGAGCAAATGTCAAACATTAATTTTATATCCCTTTTATTTTTATGATTAGCCATAATTTTAATTCTTCCAATTTCAGTCACAGAATAGTGAGCTGAATTCTCAAGAGGCCAATCCACTCTTGTATAGGTATATAATATATATATATATATATATATATATATATATATATATATATATATATATATATATATATATATAGGTTCCCTACAACCTATTGAAACAGCAACATTCTAAAAGAAAAAAAGACAGTATAGCTGATCAAAACTCAACTAAATTCATGTACCCATTTCTTATTCAGGGTGAGATCTTAGTGCAATGGGAACCAGGGAATCGTCCTTTTTCTGCACTGTAGTGTGATCTTAGGTCTGTTATATTAGCAGGCAATGTTCCCTGCAGAAAAATACATTTTTTTTTTAAAAATCTTTGACATTCATCATAGAGTGTGAACTGCGGTGGTGGTGCTGCGGTAGCATTGTCGCCTCATAGTAAGACGTTGTCCTGTTCGATTCTCAGCTAGAGCTTCTGCTGTGTGGAGGCATGCGTGAATGGACATACCTTCATTGAAGGTTGTGTGTCAGGGCTGGCAACTCGGCACATAAAAATCTACTGCCAATCATTAGCGGACTGGAGTTTTGCTGTGGCGACCCCTAACCGGGAAAAGCCGAAAGACACAACATTCATCATAGAGTGTATTTGAATCTTTCTGATTTTAACTTTTTCATTATATTGTAAGCATTTAAAGTTTTGATACTTTGAACATCTGTCATAGACTTGTGTGTATAGACAGATACATAGATAGATAGATAGACATAGATGTATATGTGCACTCAGTATAAGGGACACATATCCTACGTCTGTGCAGAAATAAGGCACTTTATCAAGAAAATAACTTTTCAGTAATGTCACTGTATATATTTTAGCACAATATTACAAGTTCTGTACTATGATACTAATGAAAACGTGCAATGTATTGCATAAGGTCTTTCAAGTTTACAGTAGTTAATACTAGTTGTAGTCAGTTATGCATTTAAAAGCTATATCACTGGTTTGAAAGTATAGAAGTTTGGCATACTGATTAATTAGCAAGCTGTTGTTTATTCTGTTTAGTGTGCCGAAGTACTCATGTGAGTAGATAAAATGACAATAACGTGTAATAATATGACTGGCCCAGAAAAGATCCATTGCAGTGAATGATACTTAACTTTGACAATAAAGAACAGACTTAACAATGAAGAATAAACTAACTTAATAAGTGAAACATAGATATTTTGAGTGGCAAAAAATACAGACATTAAACTGTAAAAGTGAAAACTTCAGCATTATGTAAGGAAACAGTTATCAATAAACTAAATTTGACAGAAGGATAAAAATATAAACACAAAAACGTGGATTAAAAATCCAGTGAAGCAGGAATTTAAGGACTTAGCTTCTTAAGCTTGTGGTAGTTTCTATACTATAATGTATCTCCAGAGCATTATTCATAGAATTCAGGCTTACAGTGAAATTGAAAAGTCTAGAAGGAATTACGAAATCATTTATTTTCAATAATTATATCAGGATTACAGTTTCTTTTAGTTACTTGATTTTATTTTTATCCTAGAAAGATGTGACAAAAATCAATTTACAGAGGCAGATTTATATGTGCATTTACAGGACAGTGCAGAATTTCTTTACAGTGTTTATTTTATAAAGATGTTTTGTTATCCCTTAAGGCAGATGAAAGATACAAATGCTTTCCAATGCCACTTAAACTATGAACGTTAAACCCTAGCATTTCCACAGAAAATAGTGCTTTAACATTTATACAGATTATGCAATCAGAAATGTAAAAGATCATTTATATAAAGGAGAAGGAGATAAATTGCATGTCTCATTTACAATATTCAGATATAATTTATTCCATTCTCCTTGTCTAAGTTATAGTCTGTTTAATTTGCTTTGTAAAAGTTTGTCTTAAATAAATACATTTTGTAGAACCACTTGCTTCACTTGTATTTACTGGATGTGCACTATCACTGTAAGCATATGATCACTGTGTATGCATTAATGTGTGTGTTTGTGTGTGTGTGTGTGTGTGTGTGTGTGTGTGTGTGTGTGTGTGTTTATGCTGGATATACCAGGAAAATGTCTAACAGATAGATTTGCTAGGTATAAGTAAAGACATGTATTAAGCTAACATAGTAATTAAAGTGGATTATCTCACAGAAGGGGGGAAACTACTTTTTATGTGCAAAGAGAGTATAGTCTCGTTGAAGTATGGGAGAATATACAGAAACAAGGAAAGGAGACTAGTCTCTTTATGTGAGATGTCTACAACCCAGCTCATGTAAAGGAGGTATACACTCACTGTATGCCTTTTTAAGATCAGTAAAACTGTATTATGGCAGAAATAGTTAGAGGAGTCTGGAGTATTTTGTGAAAAAAGAAATACTGAGGCTGAAGTAGTTATCCTTGAAACACTAGTCATGATTGGTGTCTGGTATTGTCAGTGGAAGTCCTAGTAGCCCAGACTCTGGAGGACTGCCTGTTAAAAGAGCAATGTTGAAGAGAATTTGGCCTGATTAACCAGAAATTTGCTAAACAAAGGCATTATGTTTTATCCGTGTCTATATTACATTATCAAAAAGCCGTTATATCGAACGGCTTTTCATCGACCCATAAAAGTCGAACTCTTATAATAGCAAAAACCCAAAAGAGAATTCTTTCCCTGGGAAAAAAACTTGCTAGCCCTACCATGGACTACACATTACTTTAAACATAGCAAAGTGGGGTTCTTCACCCCCCCACACCCCACAGCCCCCCACCCCCCCTTACTAAATATACCAACTCTGAGTGCACCCTACAGTGGGGAAAAGGGCAAACTCACAAGGATGGCCAAGCGGTTTCTTTCCCAGGGAAAGAATTCGCTCATTCGAGTGTTCACTATTATGACAGTTCGACTTTTACAAGCCGATGAAAAGCCGTTCGATATTACGGCTTTTCTGTAACATAATATACACTCTTTCAAACAGTGAAAGTCTTGGTGAAATGTGGCTATGCACATCATGCCTTGTACAATTATTCTAAAGTTTTTTTTTTTTTTTTTTTTTTATTTTTATTGTTTTAATACCACTGTTTCATGAAAGGTGCATGTCGACCATGAAACTTGTGCTTTTAATTTATTTTTGGCCTGTTGCAGAAGCAGCGAATGAGTTGAATTGAGTTGAATTTTGATTTTTCATCTGTCACTGCTATTTGGTTTCAGTTTTGGCAAAGTTAGCCCATTTATATGTTCATCCAAATAAAATCAATGTTTTCACCTAAAGCCAGGTATGGCTTCATTGGTCAGCCAAACACTTTGTCTATCAGTCTGAAGTTGTTATCCCTCCTGTGTCACTTTAGTAGAAGAAAGAGATGATGCCTTGACTCTAGCCCAGGTGACCTGTGTTCATGTGGCAGCTTAGACATCTAATGGTACAGCAGAAAGAATGGACATTCTATCTTAGTGACCATTTATTGGATATCACTCTGCAAACCCTGATGGAGGCCAGAATTCATGGTATTGATGACAGGCTGCAGGGGTGGAGTGAGCTGCATAGCCATGTCTGACCTATGATGTGGGGTGGAACACATACACAATATGGCCTCTCACAGCCTGTTTATGCCTACAGATAAAGTGTTAGTATAAGTAGGGGATGAGGAGTAAGGCCAATTAAGTATCCCTTATCAGATGGATGATGGTACATCTACCAAATCCATTTCCCACACTTGCCTAGCAGTGAATCTAGGTAATAAAAACTGAATGACGAGGAAGGAGACCATCTCAGGGCAAGATTTAATCCAGGAAAAAAACCTTCTAGTAAAGGGAACACCATGGATGTGATGGGATGGGACTTACATTTGGAGGTACTGGGTCAACAGAGAGTACTTGATGACCTGCAACTGGCTAGAATACAAAAGTTCTGATTCCATTTGTCACTGTTGAAAAGTGAGTTTTAATTCCCCATGGCAAAATGAGAGATTTGTTCCTTGAATTTTCCAGATATAAAAGTCCTAATGTTAGTCTATGTTCCAGAGAAGTGTGATGTACTAGCTGAGGAGATAAATTATACAGGCTGTTCACTGTGGAAGGTCAAACACAAACAACTGCCAAGTGGATGGTAGTGGTAGCAAAAACAAAAGTCCAGCCAAGGTCTGTACATTCTCTCAAGACTCTTAACAGGAATGATGACATCATGGCATATGTAATAATATTCCAAAGTAACATAAGATAGGTGACGCACATCATTCCAGCTGCACACACATTTTGTCAGTGCATCACACAGTGGGGTGCCTTTGTGTTTATATGTACATACCTAGTATAGACTGTTGTGATTTTTATAAAGTAAAGGCAAGTTTATTGGCACAGTCAAGAATCACTTCCAAGACCCAAGCCCTTAAATTTCATGAATGGCCTTTTTTTCTAGGAATAAAAGAGTTAAGAACACAGTTAATTGAATTAAATTACAATGTAAAGTTCTGGTTACATTCAGTAGGTCTTAAAAGTATAGACACAATGTTAGAAAAATGTATGATAGGCAGGTTTAAGAGAGCTTTATGGCAATTATCAAGAAATAGGTACACCACTCAAAACCGCAAGATGCCAAAATCTTTGCAACTTTTGTAGACAGGATATTGTGTTATGAAAATGTATTTGTGGCATGTTCCACCAAGACTGTTAACAAAACTATAAATAAATAAACTATGTCTTCCAATCTGTACTTTAACTATGGCAAACAAGGGCATATTGCCAACCTTTGCAGGGAATATAAGTTAAAGCCTACCATACAGGCAGCTAAATACTTGGAGGGAGGGTAAGAGGTTATGGAATGCAACTGTTTTATAAATAGACTGGTTGAGACTGCCTTCTGTTATTGTGCTATGGCAAAATTAATGATATGTTTGATAAAATTAGATAGGCAAGAACTAAACGACAAACACTACTAGACTCTGGTACCCAGAATAACTTAGCAAAAGCCCAATATGTCAGGAAGAAGAAAGGCCATTCATATAAATTCACTACGGTAGTTTATATCCATGGAGAGAAAAAGTACTGCCTGCTTGTCAAGGTGGATGTTCTGAGGGGCTTCATCTTATCCACAATGCAATTATGTGGAATAATTTATCATTTTTAAGGAACCACACAGTCAGTGGAAGAGGATAATTCCAAGGGATCCAACACAGACCCTATTGTACGAACAGAACATAAACAGTAGACAGATGTCCTGACTAACAAAAAAAGTTTGCTAAGATCAAAGGTTATAACAGACCCAAAATCACAGTGGAATGTGCTGGGAAAGCTAAAATGTAGACTATGTAAAGAGCCAGTGGATCCTTGTCACAGTACAACAGAGACCAACCAATAAGGGTAATAGGTGGCATACTCCTAGACAGGGGACAATGTCATACATAGGAACTCAAACATTGGGATGAAACTACAAGAAAATGAGGAACCTCAAACAATGAGAGTTGATTCAGATGAGGGGGAAGTAAACAGAATCCTTTAGAGAACTGGAACCAGTTACCTTTTCTCAGAAAAGAATGGAACATAGAGATTCCTGTACCTGGAACAGGGAAGAAGCAGCACTTTCTATCCATCAATATAGATAAAGTGAAGGGGATCCAAAATAATTTATTTACATTTCAAAGTGCCCCAACAGCAGGCTGAGATGTTGAGCTGTGCCAGGGATAATATATCCAGGTTAGGGGAGAAAATTCATCTATTGGGCCATCACCAGATTGCCTACACCTTGATATGCAAAATCTTAAAGTTTATTTGACAACAAAACATATAGAGGTGATTTGTGTTGTGGGTTTCCAAAAAATTTAGTCATGGAAATGGCCAATGGCTATATGATGGGCAGTCATTTAGCAATGACTAAGACTACAGCAAGAGTCCTAGCTAGGTTCTTTTGACCACTTATCTTAAAGGAGACTGAAAAGTACTATAGCAGTTGTCCTGAATACCAAAGGGCAGGCCAGAAACTCCTTTTGAAAGAATTATGATGGATACTGTGGAATCACTAGCTAGCTCCAATGATGGGCAGCAGTATAGATTGGTAGTGTTGGGCTACAGTAGTACATCTCCAAGGACTATTTCCCTCAGAAAGGTCTAGTTCAAGAAAACTGCAAAAGAGTACTGATAGTCTCCATGGTAGGGATAATGAAAGAAATCCTAATGGACCAGGCTTGCCTTTTATGTCAAAATCCTACAACATCTTTATCAAAGCTTTCAAGTTAAACAGCTAAGAGTCTTGGTCTCTCACATCCCAGTGGATGGCTTAAT
>NC_056735.1:580115050-580210050 GCF_019279795.1 Protopterus annectens
CACACACACACACACACACACACACACACACACACACACACACACACACAAGCAGACAGACATACAAGGACAAAGACACACAAAGTCACAGATCCAGAGACACTGGCCCTTCACAAAGCTTTTACATTAGTGTCCACCACATTAAAATTCCATACATACAAGAGCAGTCTTGCTTTTGTTTTTATTTGTCCTTAGAACTCACTCATTTCCCTGTGAAAGACATCCAAACATGTGCTCCCTCCAGTACCTGTGCAAATTATAGCAACTGTGCACTGTTACTTGGTTTGCCTACATCTGATACACAGATGACCGGCCTATGCATGGGTAAGCACAAGCTGATGTTGGTTTTGATGCATGATTTCTACTCTATTGTATCTGCTTTACTCTGAAATTACTATGGTCTGATGTTATGCACAAGTCACTGCCTCTTTGCCAGTTCTGCAGTATTCTGTTCCTCCACTGATTCTCATCTGGCTTAACTTCCACTGCCTGGTATACTGGAAACCTCTTTTCTTGCTACCGCGAAAGCCCCTCCCACCATAACTGCCTCCTAAGTATGATATTGTGCAATATTGCACATAATGAAAAATATTTCAGTACACCTCCAAATGAACCCAGACAGCGAAAGAATGCCTTCAGCAGCCGAAAATTATGCTCAATAGTGCTACTTCTTTGCCATTGGGCTTAGCTGTACCCCTGATCTACGTCATTCTGTGGATTTCTGATGGATGACATCAGGCAGGGTTACAAGGTATACCTGCCATCTCAAATAAGATGTCTTTGTGGGAAGTCACGGCTTGCAAAATATTAGAAAAGTTCACAGTTGTGATAACTGCCTGGGTGTCTCAGACACATTGCAAATGATACCTCATGAATTACATACCAAATGGCAGCTGATAGAATGATGCCTTTTGCAGTTTGTGTAACTTCTTCCCATTACTACATTTAGGGCATTTATTTCAATGTAAAAACCACAGAAGAACTGGAACAAATGAAAAAACAACCAGCCAGCGTATTCCACAGATTTATTAGGTACAATAAAACTCTGACGTCTCGGCTCTATCCCAAAGCCTTCAAGGAGTAGAATGCATTCAAAAAGACTTGCCTCTTATACCCTATACAAGCAATTATTCAATTAAATGGCACAGTTTTGGAAAAGATTAAAACTTCAAAGTTTAATGAAAATGTTTTAAATAATAGATTGTTGACTAAAGAGTCTTTATTTATTCTTAAATTTAATACATTGCATCCATGTGGTCTCAATGAAGAGCTTAATTGGAAATACTTGATCTGATATTTTAATTGAATAATTGTTTGTATAGAGTATAAGAGGCAAGTCTTTTTGAATGCATTCTACTCCTTGAAGGCTTTGGGATAGAGCCGAGACGTCAGAGTTTTATTGTACCTAATAAATCTGTGGAATACGCTGGCTGGTTGTTTTTTCATTTATTTCAATGTGTTGCAGTCTATACCTTCAGTACCTTAGGAAAATGGGCTATATCATATAATTTCCACATGGTGCTCCCTCTCTTTTTCATGGTATGTGGGAAACATATGAGCTTCCCTAAATTCTAATGAGTGATACACAGAAAGAGATAAGTGCGTTCCTGAGGCAGATATTTGAGATACCCGCTCTGTGTTTTCTGTATGTCACTGAAAGGTCCCTATAGCTAATATACATAAAGCCACACATACGCGGGCATCCACTGGGCTACATGAATCATGACTGTCATGGGGTGCAGGCAAGCCCAAGCCATGTCTGCAGTGCCTTGTATGGTCTACCTACCCACACAGTACTGGTCCACAATGTCATTATCTTGGAGTCCATAAAATATTAAGCATGTTCTGATGATATGGCACTGCCAGGAGAAAGGGTGTAGACTGCTGTGGCTCATAGCAGCAATAAGAGGTTCTTGAAGATGCACATTTAATAATGTGGCAGCAAACCCTAGCATTTTGTCACAATTCCTTAGCATGAACACAGAGATTTGGCAGTTCATTAACACAGGTTATGCAACTCTGTGCATGGCATTTATACCTTTGTGAAGTACTCCACCATCTTGTTTTGCCCATTGGGGTACACTGTGCAAGTTATTTTAATAATGTTGCTGAATGCTATCTGATTATATTGCCATTAGTTATTTCATTTATTTATTTCAGTTTGATAACCAGGGAACTCCAGTGGGCTACGAGGAGCCCCTTTTCAGTGGAAGCCCAAGGAGAAAAGCTCCAAACCAGTTACAGAGAGATAATATCAACAATATTTATATATATATATATATATATATATATATATATATATATATATATATATTTGTTTTTTTGTTTTCTTTTGGAGAAAATATAGCATATAACAGAATAGAGTCAGAAAAATAAATTGTACAGTACAATAAACAAAGAATGTGAATTAACACTTGATACAGACAAATGAGAAACACATGTGAATGTATATAGGTTCATAGGTTCATACTAGGCTATCTGCCCTAGGGCATTTATAAGCCTAGCCAGAGTGTGTTTGGCTTTCACCACTCATTTTAAATTAATTTTGCTATGCCCTTTTTTGAGGTTAATATACTGTGCCTCTGTCTAACAGTGACACAGAAGTGATACCCGGGGTAAACCTACGATCTCCCATCCACTCATCAAGATTCCTCTTGAAGAGAGTCAATGAGGGACTCTGCCTAACCTGGACTGGGATTTTATTCCAGAGTGAAGGGAGCTTCTGGGTTATGAATCTGTCCCACTAGCATGTCCTATTTATTTCAGTGCTGAGGTTCAAGTCTCTCGCGCGCATAGCTCGATGGGATTTGGATTTTCAGAGGTGCAGCATGTCCATTAATTCCGGGTTGGACATGGCTTTATATATCAGGCACAGATCGCCTCTGAGCAGGCGGTATGCCACTGAGTAGAGCTGGAGTTTCTTTAACCGGGCAGCATATGGCATCTGTTTGAGCCCTTTGATTCTCTTGGTGAGGTACTTTTGGGGTCTTTCCAGTTGCTGCAGGTGTCTGGTAAGGTACATCCCAAAAGGGGCATTGTACTCAATTATGGGCCTGATGAGGGATGAGTAAAGAGGAACGATGACATCCCCTGATCTAGATGTGAATCCCTTCATGATTAGGTGGGCTATATAAAATGTTTTTCTAACCACTTTGGCCACGTGGTTGTCAAATGAGAGATTGCTATCAACTTGGGTTCCCAGGTCCCTAATTACTTCTTCTGTACTTAATGGATTACCATCTATATGGTAATTTGTGGGCACTTTGTTTTTGCCAAAGGGGATGACTATTCACTTTTTGGCATTTAGCTTGAGGCCATGGCTCTGGCACCAGTTGTCTGTTTCTATGAGGCCCATTTGGAGGATGCTTGTGTCGGCTGGAGAGTCGATTATGGCGCCCAGTTTGCAGTCATCTGCAAACTTGGTCAGCCACAGTCCTTCCGTGTTGGCCTGTACCTCTGAGAAATATATACCGAACAAGAGAGGTCCCAGGACTGAGCCTTGTGGGACGCCACTTGTAACTGGTTTGGAGTCTGACATGGCTCCAGCAATTCTAACCATGTGGGTTCTGTCCTTGAGCCAGTTTGCAACCCATATAGTGACATAGGGGTTTATATTTAGGCTGGTGAGCTTATCTATAATGCCCGAGTGGGGTATTGTATCGAAGGCTTTTGTGAGGTCCAGGTAGGCTGTGTGGACCATCTTCCCCTCGTTAATGGCCTTGGTGACTGTTTCGAAGAAATTGACCAGGTTTAAGAGGCAGGATCTGCCCTTAACAAAGCCGAACTGGGTAGGATCCAGTGTCTGTAGGTCCCCAATATCTTTATTTATGAGGTCCATGATGATACTTTCCATACCTTTGCAGACCAAGCTAGTCAGGCTTATGGGGCGATAGTTTCCAGGATCTGTTGAGGCACCACCTTTGTGGTGAGGGACCACTGCTGCTGTACTCCACTCTTTTGGTACATATCCTGTAGAAAGGCTGAGATTGAACAGTAGTTTTATGTTTGTGTTTAGCTCTTCTTGGAGTTCATGTAGGACACAGCCTGGGACACTGTCTGGTCCCATTGATGCTGTGTTTTTTGCTTTGGAGAGGGCAGCTCTTACCTGAGCATCTGAGATGTCAGGGGGGCAGCACTCTGCTGGGATAAATATTTGCCCTTTTGGTGGGGGGGGGGGAGTTTGCGCTGAACCTGTCAGCTAGGATGCTGGCAATGTCTGTGGCTTCGATGTATTTTTTGTCATTTTGGACTATTTCTGAGCATATCTGGGAATTCCCACCCAGGTTCCTAACATAACTAAAGAAGGCCTTGTGATTATCCTTAGTGTCCTGTGCAATTTTTCTCTTGAAGCTGGCCTTAGATGATTTTATGAGTGCCCGTAGTTTTTTGCTAATACTGATCGGAGATGCCTTCCCTTTTTGGGATTTTGCTCTATCATGTAGTAGCTTCCTCCTTCTATTGTATAGTTTGTTTATGGCTGGGGTCCACCAGACAGGACGTCTGCCTTTGGAGGATTGGGTCTTGGTTTTATTTGTGATTGTTTGATCCATTCATTCCTGAAGTTGTTCATAGAATGCGTTTATAAAGGATTCTGCGGTCTGGGCCGTATTTTCCACAGGCTCGCGGGCTTTGAAGGATTCCACCTCGGTTTTGAGGAGTGTGAAATTTGCTTTAGAGAAGTTTTTCACTGTGGTTTTCTGGGCAGGGGGTGGGGTCGGGATGTGAATATCCAGTGAGATTAGTTTATGGTCTGATCTTACCAGTGAGGGATACACTTCTGGTCTGGAGCATAGAGTCCCCATGTTGGTGATGATCAGCTCCAGTATGTTTTCCCCTCTTGTGGGAGTGGTAACAAGTTGTTCCAAAGCATTTGAGTTTATAAATTCTAGGAACCTTTGGGCTAGGGTGTTGGAGCTAGAGTAATGCTCCCAGTCTATGTTTGGGTAGTTGAAGTCACCCAATATAATGGTGTTTGGAGAGACCTTTCCAGTGTTCTCAGGAAGGCCGAGTGGGGTTCCCGGGTTTGGGATGGTGGTCTGTAGCAGGCTGTAAACTGGAAGACAGTTGTACCCACTGATAGTTGCACATGGATAGTCTCTGATGCTTTGTGCTGTGCCACCAACCTGGAGGTGTGGGTATCTTTGACGAATATTGATACTCCCCCTCCTTTTGTGGTTCGGTCCAGGTTTTGGGGCTGAAAAGCATGGTATGAGGTATAACCTGGTAGTGCTGGGGTGCTCCCAGGAGCCTTGAACCAGGTTTCTGTTACTGCACAGATATCGATGTTCTCCATGCTAAGGAGAGTTTCGAGTGCATGCATCTTGAGGTTTAGACTTCTGGCAGTGAGTAGCATTACTCTTAGTTTCTTATCCCTTGTGATACCTATGGAGGTGGGTTTGTCTTTTGAGCCTTGCCTAAAAAAGGCACTATGGGGGAAGCAAGAGCCTTTGCCAATATCCGAAAGCCCAGGGGTGACAGGTGCAAGCCATCCATAGCGAAGTATCGTGGCTTGTCGAGCATGTCATCCCAGGCTGACAGGCATTGGATCGCCTTTGAATGACACCAATACTTAAGCCAATTGTTTAAATTGATCATCTTGTCTTCATATTGTGGCATCATTCTTAGTGAGGGTAAGATGCTACTCAAGGTCAGGGTCATACCGGCCTGGGCTACATGCTCAGAGAGCCCCTCTATGTCTCTTTTCATGTAGTCCAGGGAGGTACGTCTCAGGTCATTCACACCAGCATGGACAATAACAGAGTCATATTTGTACTTGCCTTCGAGTGACCTGAGTGCTTGTGTTATGTGGCGGATCCTAGCGCCCGACAGGCAGCTGACCGTGACCTTCTCCTTGTTCAGCCTGGTGAGCGGGACATCAGTGTGCCTGACAATAGAGTCACCTATTACAAGTGTATCAGGTGTGTTGTTTAGCCTTAAGGGCTGTGACTGTTCGGCACACTGGCTTTGTGAGCTATGTGTTGCACATGTTTTGTTTTGGGGTAGCGGTTGCTTGGGTGTCTGCTTTGGAGGTCTCTGCTGCTTAGGCAGATTTTTATTTAGAGCCTTCGAGTATGTTTTTGTGTGTTTATGTGTTTGGTTTGCTGTCGTGGTAGGTCTATGTGAGACTGGAATAGTAGTGAGTGTGGTTTCCTTCTCCTCCTGACTGGGTACGCCAGTACTGAGTTGACAGAGCTTAGCCTCCAGTTTGGCTATATGGTTGCATCTCTCACATGTGTTGGAATTTGTTGGGAGGAGGAGAGGGTTATCTGTGTACATGAGGCAGTTGTAACATTGCCTCAAGATTCCCAGATTCACCAGCTGGACCGGAGAGGAGATTGACAACTGACCTTTGGACATGCTAGAATACTATTGGGAATTCCTTTATAATTGAAAAAAAGGGCCAATGAGGAACAAGGTACTCAAGGGGAGTTTATGATGGTGTAGTGCTTTTAATTTTTTAGTGCTGACTTATATAATTGCTTTAGTGCGCAAGTGCCAGGTAACTTAAATGCACTGTGTTACAGGTAACTTAAATGCAGAAACGACAAACAGTAACTTTCTTTCAAGTGAAACAAGGAAATAAGTACAGTAAGCAATGCAGATATCACTAGAGATCTACAGAAGCACTGAAAAGCCGTGTTTTAGGTGGAATTAGCGTTTCAGGGAAATAACAAGCAAACAAACAACAAGCATACAAACAAAGCTAGATTCAGCAATTTCAGTAAGTAACAGTTCAAATATGCAGGCACTATAAGCCTTTAACCAGAAATTCCCAGCTCAGAAGGGCAGAGTCCAGCCTCTCCTCCCACAAGAGTGCAGACCACGAACCCTCTTAATGTAAAATAACTGGCCTGAAGCCCAAGTGCTTAAACCAGAATTAATACACTTTTAGAATAACAGACACTGAACCCTCAATCAGCAGTTCCCAACTTAGAAGGATGTAAGCTACCTGTTCTGCCACTACAGTGCAGACCACAAACCTTCTTAATGTAAAACAACTGGTTTGAAGCCCAAGTGCTTAAACTAAAAGGCTTAGAATGAGTTACACCAAGCAGTAATAAATACAATTGAATACTATTAAGATGACGCAAAAGCAAAATAAAGTAGGAAGAAACACAAATACAGTAAAAGCAGATAATTTTTTTTTTTTGAGTGAGCAAATGAGATGGGCCCAGGAGTTACAGGACAGAAACAAGTGCAAATGCAGGCCTTCAAATCAGAAAGTTGAGAGAGATGGAAGACCGCCCAAATGGCCAATAACTACAAATTCTGGGCCAGAACCACTCCTTATGTGGTAGACAGGTTACTTAATGCTTACCACTCCCAGTGATAAGCTAGAAGGCTTCCCTCCAACAAAGGCTTGGGGGGCTCAGAAGCTTACAAATAGTCCTGGATACAGCAAATCTGTATCTGGAACACTAATTACAGGAAAGGTAGGAAACAGGCTTACAATTTTTATTTTTTTTTTCAGAAAAGTAGCAAAACAGTAGTAAAAACAATTCACATGCAGTGCAAGCTGGCACACGAGTATGTAGCAATATTAGTCCACACACAGTTTGAAAAAATGTAATTAAATTAAAAAATGGACTAAAAGCAAGTGCAGAAAGGGTTTATTAGGTAGAATGCGGTAAAGAGATGGGACTGGGGGAGTGTCCTAGATCAAATCTACAGTGGGGCGGGCACTGCAAAAGCCACCAAATTTAAACTACAACCAAGAACAGGGAGGGGGGGTGAGGAAGACAGTTTCAACAGAGATGTGAGGAATTACAATGCAATTTATAAAACCAGAAAAATATATACTGATCTCTGTATATTTGCAGAACAGTAAGACAACAGACATCTAAGCAACAATTTAGATCTATAATACAGAATAATACAGAAAAATATACTCAACTCTATATATTTGCAGATAGTCTTCTAAGGCTCTCTCTCAGTGCACAGGTTCCAATTTAAATGCAGGCTGTTATTAATATATATATATATATATATATATATATATATATATATTTTTTTTTTTTTTTTTTCAAGGTAGGATGACAGTTTGAGTAAGAGAGAGGACTTGGTGCAGTAGCTGACTGTCTTGTTAGGGTATATTGTAGTGATAGAAGAAGTGGTTATTGCTGAGTGTGGAGAGGAAGTGGTTAGAGGGGGAATTTAAGTGTGGGAGTGGGGTGGGCATATCCATTTAGTTGTAAGATAGGAATACAAGAGAGATTTGAATTTGGTGTGATAAGGGGTATTGCCTAGAGGGGAAGGGAGAGTGTTCCATAGTTTATTGATGGAGCAGGAAAGTAGGAGGTGTCCAGGGGGCCATGAGGGTTTATAGATAAGTATGTTTTGGTCTTCTGATCTGAGTGAGTGGTAATGAATGTAGGGGCTTAGTGTGGTGGAGAGAGAAGGGCAGCTAGTGGGTTTGAGGGATGAGTCTGTGGGCATTAGTGAATTTAAAGCCAACACTTCCACTTGGCATTTCCCACTTGCTGTAAGTGTATCTTTGCATTGCACACTCCCAGCAGGCAGCTGCTCATAACGCAAATTCGCTCGCTAGAGTGCCACAATCTTTTCTGAATCCTAGGCACAGTATCCAAAAAACTTAAAATAAATTGTCACTTAGATGCTTTTTACAGTAAATGATGTGTGTACTGAGCTGTTCTATTTAATTCACATCCTCATAGTAGATCCTCAAAAATAAACAAAAACATATTATAGTAATGCATGAATCACAAATATATGTTATGCATAACCTCTACAGAGGCAGCTATCTGCCTTTCTGTCACTCCATGTTATAATGCATTTTGCTTTTAAACTTTTACAGTGTGAAGTTTGACTGCTTTACTGGGATGTATTTCAGGTAGCCAGGTGTGTCCTTACTTATCCACAAAGGATAGGATACTTTACTAGTTAGATTTTTATAATTACATTTTAGATCATCCCTTGAGAACACTTCAAATGCATTAGAATATAGTTGCAATGGCATAGACCTGACTTATGCTTCAGAAAAAAACATGCAACATCTCCGAAAGTATGTTTAAAATGCTCCAGATTTTTAAATATTGAAGCTGCTATTAGTATTCTTTCTTATTCATGTGTAATATGAAATAGGAAACAACTTTTTTTTCATAAACTAGAATAAATACCTAAAATATGGGGTACCTGGTATTGATGTAAAAAATAACATGCACTCATTTTTTGGCATAAACCTTCAGCTCGTGATTATGTAGAGGCTTAACTTTCAGATGATGTGATCAGAGAAAAAAGTAATGAATGGCAATGGGTAACTGAACTTAATAATAGGCAGAGAGCTACACTTTGCAAATATATGCTGTTTGCAAACTTTATGAAGGAGAATAATTTCTCACTAGGGCAATGGGGAGCATTTTCCCTGTGCAAAAGAAAGTAAAGTGCATATCAGTATATCAGAAGAAACCAGAATTTGTCAGTGATAGTTTTTGAGTACATTGGGAACTCTCAGAAAGAATAAAGAATGAAGGAGAGGACAGATAAGGAGAAACAGAGAGAGAGAGAAAGACAAAGGGTGGCTAATATAATTGACTGCCATTATTAACTACCCTTTTTCTTTGAGCATGCTCCACTTATTTGAAGGACAGAGGCCCGGCTGGTAAATTTGAAGACTACCTGTCTAATGCATGTGATGCATTTAACTTAAGCACAGCAAAAGCATGTACTGCAAACAGTGGACCTCTGCTTTCTATCCCAGCATAACTCTGTGCATTGCTTCTTCAGTTGTACTGCGTACTGAAAGACAGAGATTTGCCTAATATATTCAAAGGCCAGATAACTTACATCAGCAGTTCATTTAATTTCAGCATAGAATTGCTGTGTGCTCTAAACTGGGTATTAGCAATACCGCATTTGAACACTGTGCAAACTAGACAGTGGAGTACATGACTTTTTTTCAAACTGAACAGATTTTGTTCTTACATTCCTTTCCATAATACAGATGCATTCCATGTGTCAAAAGTGTGGCAAATAACCAGGAAGAAAAATTCTGCCCTAAAGGAGCGTATTTCCATAGAGAATATAAACTTTTTTTTTCCCATTTCATTTTGATATGTGATGACCTTCCTACTTCCTACTGATGCTTTTTGTACCTTACCCTCTGAGAATAAATTTCTTCTCTTGCATACTCATGTG
Organism: Protopterus annectens; assembly: GCF_019279795.1. Lineage (NCBI taxonomy): Eukaryota > Metazoa > Chordata > Ceratodontiformes > Protopteridae > Protopterus > Protopterus annectens. The sequence continues at coordinate 580,125,206 of NC_056735.1, forward strand.
CAAAGAATATCAAAATGTATAACAGTAGTAATTTGTTATACAAGCATTTTATGACACTGATTCAACTCATGCTTTTGAGTTTCTTAGGTTAGAGCTCCTAGCACACAATTGTGGGTGGTGATGATATTGTTTTACATACTCAATTCAGTGAGTAAAGTAGGTATCTCCACTGAAGGCAGACACAGCCCAAGGATGGATTAAATGGCAACTATTCCCATAAGTTTGTTTTAATAAGTACACAACTGAGACAGTATTTACTATAAAAACTATAACAATTGTCAGATACATATTTATATTTGTGTACAATATTGTGGTTTACTTAGTCTTTTGTAAATTATTAAGTTGACTGAAGCTGTTAATGTAGCTGTTTCATACATTTAAACTCATTGATGGCTAGCTGGCTTTTTATCATTTGACAAAAGGTCTATATTTTGTGTTTACTATGCTAAACTCTCTCCTTTAATTTCTGAGTCTAATTGGCTTTTCTAAACTACTGACAGCATGCTATTACAAGAGACATAAATGCTGTTAAATATACAAATTTAACACCACATTACAGTATTTTCAATTAAAAGAATTTGTACTTCTGACTATTTCCAGACCTTCACTTTACTTCATAGGCTGAAAACATGTCAAACAGCCTGCATCACAGAAAAGACATGCATGAAAGCTATAAAAAATTAACATACAGAAAGCTAAGTTCAGTCTTTAGTGTGGCAGCTCCTATTGGTGCAGGTTTGTATAGTCCAGCTCATTTTTCTTTGTTTTATCTTTAACAGAATTTGTTTCCAAGAGATCTTTGTTTTAACAATTAATGTAACTGTTCACTTATTCCAACTTGATGCATATTGTTTGCCCTGGTTGTTTCAAGCTCACATGATTGCAAACTGACTGTTGTATGTTGCTTATGAGTTGAGTCTGTATCCCAGCCTCACATGGTGCTGCATTAGTTTTATAATTCAAAAAGTAACTCCTTTTACTTTGTCATTAAAATTATAATCGCCACTTACTGTGCAATCAATAATAATCAAGCAAACACTAAATACCAATATGAAACTGCTTCCTCCAACATTTCCTCATACAAACCGAAGAGTAAAAAGATCATATAGACAAACCATATAGGAGAAACGATAAGAAAGACTTAGTAGTCTTCACTGTGTAACACCTTAAACATACTGTTGTGGAAACCGCTGTTTCTACTACATGACGTCTGATTGGCTTCAGTGCACCATTAGACTTAAAAATGAAAATGATAGAATTCATAAGCTTTCTAGTTTTGATAGTCTTTCTTGTAGATTTTACATTTCCTGTTAAAGTTTCTATCAGTGTCTACTCAGTCTTTATGGCTAATTGTTTGCTGGTAGTACTCATTCTAAATTCAATTTACTAGAACCCTACAACATTAAAATACTTAAAAAGTTGCTTTGATCTAAATCATCTTTCTTCCCCTTATTCAACCTACTTAACAGCCTGCTCGTCAGAACAGAAATAAAACTGTCTTGAGGTGAGTTCCTTTTTTAGGCAGAAAAGGGGGCCCTGCAGTGCTTTCCCTTTTTTCACCATTCTTCACAATTACTGACACACTACAGTCACAGTATTTTCATGACAGCAAAATAGGTTTAGACTGCATTCTGACTTTCTTTAGCTCATTTTTGTTTACCTTGTCTATACTTCTAAACCTAATACTACTGTAAAACCCTGCTATCTTTATAGTACTGATCATTTCTTCTTTTTGAACTGTCGACTAAATGTTACCCAACACTACCCTTTCATTTTAATCTAGCCCTCCTTTCTTGTTTTCACCACTTTGTTTTGTTCTTCAGCTACCATCATTCACATTTCACCAGCTCAGATGTGCATAGCAGTAAAACAAGTATATGTGCTGTGGTCAAAGTAATTACTTGAATTATTTTAAAAAATAGCAGCATTCATTTGTTTGCTGCTGCACTCAAGTTTCATTTCTATAATTTAGATGCATTGCTGTTTTTTTTAAGTTGTCATATATGAATTCCAATATTATATCATCTAAATAGTGGTAATGCTATGCTTAATAAATTAAACAAAACCAAAACTCAGATGCAGTTATGCAATCCTTTTCAACAGTTATATACTTAGTTAAATAAATTGTTTAATACACAGATAATTAGACAAGTGTGATGTGAAATGTTTTATTTCATTAATTTATTGTAACAAAAACTTATTTTGATCATTTTAAGTATAAAAGTTTTACAATAATACCACAGATTTATTACTGATGTTTAGCTACATAAGTACAATGCAAAGCCAATACTCATAGCTTAAGATATCTTATTATTCTAAGCTGTTATACATTTTTCATAAATTATTTTTTTTTTTTAGAAAGTGGTAGCTTAACATTGACTATTAAAGGTTTATCCCACTGTGCCACATTACGCATGGTTGGCAAGCCTAACCTAACCCATATCTTGCCCTTATCCACAACCCTACACATTAAGATGATGAAACCCCTTTCTCTGACCGTACCACTAATCAATACAAAAGGACACAGAACTTGCACAACACCAAATGGGCGCAACACTAAATCTGTCCCCTTAACAAATCCTAAATTTGACCCAAGCAAGCAAACACTGACAAATACAGACTACTCGCTATAATAGAATCTTGCACATTCACACAAACACTACCTTTTTAGTCAAACATTAATTTTCCTGCACAATGCTGCATAGCTATACACTATAAATTACTGTTCTTAAAATGTTTTGTAATAATTTGGAGCTTTTATTCCCGGACCACTGCTAAAAATGGGCTTCAACCAAGTCGGACTTTCCCAGTAACCAAATGTCAATAAATAAAGCTTGAATTAACCAAATGTTATTCATTCAAATGTGTAATCATCTATTTGTGCTGTTGCTCAATTTTTCAATAATTTGTGCATTGATCATGTGTATTGTCAATTGAATGAATGGGGACCACACACAACAGTTTGTGTATAATATATATATATATATATATATATATATATATATATATATATATATATATATATATATATATAGATATGTATATACACGTGTGTGTGTGTGTGTGTGTGTGTGTATTAAATACAGTTTAGGTTGCATATGGGCTGTTTACAATGCAAAAGACTTTTAGGGGAGTCTTTGACCTTTTACATGCCTCTGATATGAGTAGCAACCTCACAAGGCTTTAGATCTTTAGGGTTTGGAAAAACACTTGTCAAGTAAACAAAATCAGAATATTTATTGTGGACTTTATGTTTACTTATTCCATTTCTTAGCTTTCCTAAATAACTGTTTTCCTTGTTCATCCACCATTCTACTGGAATTAAGACAGGTCACTCTGATTTTCATTTAATTGCCTAACTTGTAATACTTTGTTTAAAAGTTGCTTGTTGTACTATGCTCCCCCCTCCCCAAAATCATACCTCCAGACCAGAGTGCAATTTTACCATAGTTTATAGTCAGGACAAATTATTAATAGTGTATATATGTATGTGTGAATATATCTATATTTATCTATCTCTATATATAGCTATGTGTATATATTCACAACTCTGCCATCTTTATATGCACATCTTTATTTGTATACATACTTTGAATATTCTTATGAAGTTTATTTCCAAATGTCATGGCATACATTAAAACGAGCAGTATGCTCTTTGTAATGTCCAACCATAAAAAGTCAGATTATATTTTCCTGCAAGTCAGTGAAAGGAAGTCCCCCAGCCATAATCCTGGGAGCCATTAGCTATTCATTTTAGTACTCAGTCTTCCTGATTTTATCAACTTTTGGATTTACCCAACATTGCTAAGGCTGTATCACTTCTAAGAAGGAAACAATAGCTATCAACTTTACACCTTTTCTACTTCACCAAGTTAGGTATTCAGTTAATGTTAAGAGAGTATATCTTTCACTTCTAAACATAATCTCTGATGGGAATCTTTCAGATCTCCCACTCATGGGAAAGCATCCATTGCTATGTGTACTTTAGCCTTCCACAATTATCGTATCACCTCATTAGGCATCTGCAGAGAAAACATTTTCATCTGGCCTTACCTTGTCTCTTTATGAGAACCTAAGAGCTCTATTTATCCCTAAAGCCATACTAAGACATCTTACAGATGACATCTGTTAACCCATCACCACATATATTTTATTTATTTGACATCAGCTCATCAAATTATAGATTAACCCTTGCTCCCCATACTTGTAGGAAATGTTTATGAGCTGTCAGCTTTTAGCAGTGACCTCTGTAGATTAACTAGTTAAAGTCAACACACATACTGTGATGGTAAGGTTCCATTCTCTTCTCTTCACTGAATCTGAAGAAAAAAATGCCTGACTGACTCCCATGCCCGATTATATTATCACTTACTCCTGAGTTCTCTTTCCTACCAATATCTTATCCACTGATTGACACATTTGCTCTCTTTCTACATGAAGTTCAGCCACATTGTCCCAGATATGTCCTGCCTGTCTTTTAACACTATGATTCAGGATGGGAGCCAGGACAATACAGCCTATATGCAATTTGTTTACAAGCTCCCTTTATCCTAAGCTCAGCTCTTCAAAAACATGCTACCACTGATGAGTGCATTTTCAACCATAGTTTATTGGTAGTATTAGTAGTGTTATAATGCAATAATACAGACCGCTTCATTTGTCAATCACCCTTATACCCACAGTTATATTATGTATAATGTGCATATTCTTTTACCAGTCCTTTGAACTTTATTTCTAAATTCCAGACATTGCTATGAATAGTTCTCACTTTATCATAAATGCAACCACAACAAGCCAGAATATATTTTTTTCTGTTCTCTGTGGCAAAAAGCCCCTGACAGTTCTCCTATCAGCCAGTGATCACTGAATTCAGCCACTGACAATCTGCTTAATGGTACCAAGTTTGTCATCATTATCATCAACATCACCTCACTTTTTCCCATTTTTCTACATGAGCTCAGGGTGTTGTGTCAACTGTCATAACCTTTCCTAATTGAATGCAACTTTCCTACCTTCTTGGAAAGTCATGCCTGTTGGTTGCAGATCTTCTCTCATGTTGTCCATCCATCTCATTACTGGATGTCCTCTTTTCTTCTTGCCTTCTTCCTCTCTTTCTCAGATCTTCTTCACCAAGTAATACTTTGCTTTCCTTCACATGTGCCCAAATCCCTGTAGTCTGTTCTCTTTTAACTTTTCTGCAATACAAGCTTCTTTAGCTTCTGTCCTGCTGTATGAATCCTACCACTCATCTTAGGCACTTCATCTTCATCACCACTAGCATCCACAAATCCTCTGTCTTCACTGCCCAGGTTTCTGTATCGTGCAGAAGTATTTGTCACACCACTGATTTGTATACCATACCTTTTAGATTTTTTGGCATTCTTCTGTCACACATTGTCCCAGCACTCTGTGCTAATTGAGTGCAGCCCTTCTGATTCTAGCCTTGATTTCCTTATTCAGACTTGTTTTCATCCTTGGGCTTCCCTCTCAGATACTTCAACTTGTTAACCTATTTGACTATTTGTTTTCTGTCTATTTTAAGCTATTTCTGATTTTCCCCATTCACTGTCACGATACCTGTCCTTTGAACTCATTTTCCTTCTATGTGCTTTAGTTTTGCATTTCATTCCGCTATCATTTGCTGAAGACCATGTTCAGAATTTGATTTGTAATGCAACATCATCTGCATCAGCAGCTTAACTGATCTCTTCCTTTCAACCTGTTAGCTATTGCAGTCCATCACCAGTATAAACAGCTGTGGGCTGACAGCTGAACCATGATGCACCCCTATTCCCACTAGGAACTCATTCTGTGAGTCCAAACAGTGTCTATCCAGGTGTCAGTAGGTGTTTGTAGATTCCTTACTCTACTTCTACCAATGTTTCTGAAACATTGAACCATCACAAGACTGCCCCAAATCAGTTTACTTGGACCTTGTCATATGCTTTCTCCATTTCTAGGAATGTCCAAATTGATTCTTTCCTCATCTTTACCTTCTTTTCCACTACAGGCCTCACTGAAAACACACTGGGTCAGTTGTACTGCATTCTGATCTGAATCTGAACTGCACTTATTCTACTACACTGCATATCAGCCACCATCTCCATTAATTCCATGCATTGTAACAGGAGTTTGAAGCCTCTCTGCTGCTCACAGTTGTGAATGTCCATTTTGCTCCTGTGCATTGGCACTGATGTTATTATTTTCCAGTCATCTTGGATATGCCTTTCTTTCCATTCAGCTATGAGTGCCCTTAGGAACCATTTCTTCCCTATAATGGACTCTTCTGCTTCTTTTTTTGTAATTTGCACTGGGGTAATGCAAATTTTGTTAGGTTTTCTTCATTCCAAAGCTTATAGAAATATTACTTCCATCTGCCTTTGATGTCCTGTGGACTGGTGAGCAAGTTGTTGTTCACATTACTTGTGAATGGTGTCTGAAAACTATCTTGTTTATCTTTTTGTCTTTGTATTTTCTTATATCACTTTCAAGAAGCTGGTAAAATGCCTCTGATGTCTTGTTGTTTGCTATCATGACTGCTCCCTTAGCTTTTTGTTTGCTGTCCACTATTCCTTCTTAGCTTGGTCCAACTTTACTCTCTTCCACTTTTTCCTGCTTTATTAGTAATTCTGATAACATCCCTCTCTGTCTTCAGAAGATTCTCCCTTACCACAATTTGTAAATATTTCCTCCTGCTGACGAGTAGATCTTGAATCCCAAGGCATGCAGCTTTGCCATGTTACAACTTGCAAGTTGTCAATATCTTTAAATTATTAAAAAGGAAGCATAGCTATTCCCCCTTATGTAATTTCAATTATATTCAGCAAGATACTAATTAACTGATCATGGAAACCATGTGACCCTTTGAAAATACCATCCCAGAAGGATGTTCATCAAATCTCTAGGTCACGGGGGTGTCTCCTTTGTCAAGTGTACTTCATTCTTTCACCATTATCATTTGACATCAGCATCCACAGTTAGGGAAAGCTATTGGTGTGGGGAAAAAAGCAGTTCATCCCTGTAACATATCTGCCAAAAGCCTTCAACCCACAGGCCTTCATTCTCAGACTTGCATGAACTGCAGCCTATTGCCCCATTATCCTATCAACATTTCTCTGTCCTTATCTCCTGCATAGCCTGCCCTCATATTAATCATGAGTTCTGGCAAATAAGGCTGGGAGAGTCTAGTTCAAAGTTCTGGACAATGAAAAAAAAACACTGTTGGTATATAGAGAATCAGAAACTGCCTGTTAGAATATCTTCAGGCCCAGAAGCAGTAGCTGAAATCAGTGAAAGTTTGGCAGATGTATTTAACAAAATGGATGATCTTCTGGTGTGAAGACCTTCTTCATTTATTAATTACTTTACAGACTGAGAATGAGGCTTTTATATAATAGACAACTATGTGATAGGTGTTTAATGCAGTGTGACAGCTGTGTTTTTACAAGGTATGCCAAGCACGATATACTTAACTAAGAATTTATTTATAGCGCATAGGGCATCATGATTACTCTCTAAAATTAGGAAAAGAAAACTTGATCAAGACTGAACAATTTCATGCAGAGTTGAATCCAGCACTAGGCAACCAAGGCAGTCACCTAGGGTCCACTAGCTGGGAGGGGGCCCACTTGTTGATGGACAGTAACATTTACTTTTTTCTAACTACAAAAAAAAAACTGTTTTTTTAAGGGCATTCCTCTTTACAAATACTACCATCTGCATCTGGTTGCACACACCTGTGGAATTATCATTGCAGGTGGTTAATTAAATTGCACAGGCTCAAGCCCTACACCTTAGTTACAGGAAACAAGCCTGAATCCACTGCCCCACCTACCAAGATTTTAAACCAAATGGGTTTCAGGGAGTTGAGTGTCAGGTGTATTTTCAAGGAATTGAGTGCCACGTGCATTTTACAAGGAATTGAGTGTTATAGGTTCATAGGTTCATAGGTAGGTACTAGGCTATTGGCCCTAAGGCCTATATAAGCCTAGCCAAATGGTACCCTGGTTTTGCCACACAAGAAAATTATTTTCTAGTTCCCCTGTCAAGCAGAGCCACAGAAGTGATCCCTGGGGTGAATTTCCTATCTCCCATCCGGTCATCAAGATTTTTCTTGAAGAGTGCTAATGAGGAGCTTTGTTTGATACAGATAGGTAGTTTGTTCCAGAGTATGGGAAGTCTCTGGGACAGAAATCTGTCCCTCCATCATGCTCTGTTTATTGTGGTGACAAGGTTTAGGTCCCTAAAGTGTGTAGCTCGGAGGGATTTCTTTACGTGGAGCATGTCCAACAGCTCTGGGTTTGACATAGCTTTGTATGTTAGGCAGAGATCGCCTCTGAGTAGGCGATATGTGACAGAGTAAAGCTGGAGGGTTTTTGAGACGGTCTGCATAGGGGATCTGTTTGAGGCCAGTAATCCTCTTTGTGAGGTATTTCTGTGGCCTTTCCAGTTGTTGTAGATGTCTTGTGAAGTACATTCCAAAAGGGGCATTGTATTCTATAATGGGTCTAATGAGTGATGAGTAGAGAGAAACAATAACCTCTTTTTTCCTGGATGAGAAACCTTTTGTGATGAGGTGTGCCATGTAGAAGGATTTCCTGGCTACTGTGGCAATGTGATTATCAAAGGAAAGACTACTGTCCACCTGTGTCTCAAGGTCTCTTATCACACTTTCGGTGTTAAGTAGACTACCATCTATGTGGTAGTTTATGGGTACAGAGTTTTTACCAAAAGGGTTGACAATGCACTTTTTGGCATTGAGCTTGAGGCCATGGCTTTGACACCAGGCATCTGTCTCAGTGAGGCCCTTTTGTAGGATGTCCACATTGTTAGTAGTTTTGATTATGGCTTCTAGTTTGCAATCATCTGTGAACTTTGTTAGCCAAAGACTTTCTTTGTTAGCTTGTACTTCAGAGATGTAGATACCAAACAGGAGAGGACTTAGGACTGAACCCTGTGGTACTCCACTTGTCACTGATCTGAAGTTGGATATAGAGTCTGCTACTTTCACAGTGTGGGTTCTGTCAGTGAGCCAGTTGGCAACCCATCTTATGACATAGGGATTTATACCTAGTTTAGTGAGTTTGTCTATGAATTCAGAGTAGAGGATGGTGTCAAAAGCTTTGGTGATATCTAGATAGGCTGTGTGAACCACCTTACCCAAATCTACAGCTTTGGTGACCGCTTCAAAGAAGTCTATCAGGTTTAGGAGACATGATCTGCCTTTTACAAACCCGAACTGGGTAGGGTCCAGAGTTTGGAGATTACCAATGTCATTGTTTATAAGTTCCTTGATGATATGCTCCATAGCCTTGAAGATCAGGCTCATCAGGCTAATGGGGCAGTAGTTCCCGGGGTCCATGGTGGCTCCCCCTTTGTGGAGTGGGATAACCATTGCTGTGCGCCATTCGGTGGGCAAAAAGCCTGAGGTGAGGTTATGATTGAATATGGTACTTAGGTGGGGTGCCAGTTCTTTCTGTAGTTCATGTAGAACGCAGCCTGGGATGTTTTCAGGTACCATGGATGCTGTGTTCTTGGCTTTGGAGAGTGTGTTTTTTACCTGTGCAGCCAAGATTACAGGTACTTTGTATTCTTCCGGTATAGAGATGGGCCCTTTAGGGGATGAGAGAGGGGTAAAGTTAGCACTGAACCTATCTGCTAGGATGTTGGCAATTATCAGTTGGTTCTGTATATTTAGTGCCATTGTGCTGTAACTCAGAGCAGATCTGAGTGTTGCCACTGAGATTCTTGACATAGCTTTAGAATACTTTGGGGTTGTCTTTAGAATCAGTGGCGATCTTGTTTTCATAACTATCTTTGGAGGATTTTATTAGGGATCTCAGCTTCTTACCGAGGCTGACCACAGAGTTCCTCCAATCATGGGATTTTACTCTTTTTTGCAACAGTTTCTTTCTTCTGTTGTAGAGTTTGTTTATAGTAGGGGACCACCAGATCGGCTACCTTTTTTTGGAGGATAGCATCTTGGTTCTGTTATGGATTGCACGATCCATGCACTCGTGTAAGTGCTTAAAAAGTGCAATTGTATAGGATTCAGCAGTTGTATCTCTTTTGTCCATCAGCATGGGTTTCGTGAAGTTTCCCACTTCTGTCTTAAGAAGTGTGAAGTTGGCATTGGAGACATTTTTTATGGTGGTTTCCCTAATGGGGGTTGGGGGTGGGATTTGGATGTCTAGGGTGATTTGCTTGTGGTCAGATCTAACCAATGAGGAATTAACCTCTGGTGTGGAACACCAGTTGCCCATGTTGGTAATGACCAGGTCTAGGATATTGCTCCCCCTGGTGGGGGTGTGGATAAGTTGATCCAAGGCATTGGAATTTATGAATTCCAGAAAACGTTGAGCACAAGAGTGGGTACATGAGTAGTTTTCCCAATTAATGGTGGGGTAGTTGAAATCGCCCATTATTAGGATGTTAGGTTGTACCCTAATATTTTCCAATGTATCAAGAAATGAGGAGGGGGAATCCTAGGGCATAGTGGGGGATCTGAGGCAAGCTACAATTTGCATTGTGGTCCTGCCCAGAGTTAGTTGTACTTTGATAATCTCAGATGCATTATGCTGAGCAACTAGCTTGGAGGTGTGGATATCCTTAATGAATATGGGCACACCTCTGCCTTTAGTGCTTCAGTCCAGGTTAGGTGGCTGAAAGGTGTGGTATGAATTATAGCCTGGTAATGCAGGGGTGCTCTCTGGAGCCTTGAACCAGGCCTCTGTCACTGCACAGATGTCGATGTTCTCCATTTTAAGGAGTGCCTCAAGTGAGTGCATTTTGAGGTTTAGACTTCTAGCATTAAGCAGCATTACCCTCAGATTTTGCTTGCTTGTACCTGTTACAGTGGTGAATTTGTCATTTGAATCTTGCCTAAAAAAGGCACTAAAAGGGTGGCAATAGCCTTAGCCAGTATCTGGAATCCCAAGGGTGACAGGTGCAGGCCATCTCTGACAAAACATTGTGGTTTGTCGATCATGTCATCCCAGGCAGACAGATACTGGATCCCATTAGAATGACAGCAGAAGCTTAGCCAATTTTTGAAGTCATCATTTTGTCCTTGTACTGTGGTATCATTCTGGGTGATGGCAGGATGCTACTCAGGGCTAGGGTCATAACTGCCTGTGCTACAAGATCAGAAAACTCCTCCATGTCTCTTTTCATGTAGTCCAGGAAGGTACGTCTCAGGTCATTCGCACTAACATAGACAATGACAGAGTCATATTTGTACTTGCTGTGGAGTGACCTGAGTGCATGCATTATGTGGCAGATCCTGGCACCTGACAGGCAGCTGACAGTAACTTTCTCCTTGTTTAGCCTATTGAGTAGAACATCAGTGTGCCTGACTATAGAGTCATCTATGACTAGAGTGTTGGGTACGTTGTTATGCCTTATGGGCTGTGGTTGAGAGGCACACTGAGTTTGTAGGCTATGTGTCATTTGGGTTGTGTTGGGGGGGTGGAGGCTGCTTGGGTTTCTGCTTTGGAGGTCCTTGTTGCTTGGGTAGATTTTTTTGAGAGCCTCTGCAAATGTAGGTGTGTGTTTTGTGTTTCTATGTGTGTGTTTTGGTGGTGTAGGTTTTGAGGGACTATGTGATGAGTGTGGTATGGTGCAAGTGTTTACCTTCTCATTTTGACTGTCTAGTCCAGTCTTGGGTGAAGAGCTTTGCTTCCAGTTTGGTTATATAAGTGCATCTCTCACAGGTTGTAGTGTTGGGTGGTAGGAGGAGAGGGTTGTCTGTGTACATGAGGCAATTGCTGCATTGCTCCAAGATGCCCAGATTCATCAGGTAGACAGGAGAAAACACCGGGAGCTGACCCTTAGACATGCCTGGATAGGTGCTTATTTATTAAGTACTAAATGCATTGTCCAAGGAACTGAGTGTTTCAAGGAATTGTTAGTTCAAGGGAAGAGAAGTTTACTGCTGATTATGCTAAGTCTGTTTACAATGTTCAACTGTTGTTTAGCAAAGGTATCACTATCATGCTATTGAGTTTGAAAGCATTGTTAGTAGTACAACAGGTAGCATACTTTCTTTTGATGCAGAAGGCTGTGGATTCTACTCCCACAGCATATAGATGGATTTCTGATTAGGTGTTGTAGTTTTAGGGGGTTGGGGAGATGCAGTCCTGAATGTGTCCTCCTATGGATGAGATGCCTAGTAACTATGAACCTGTTATCAGTTTGTTATCCTATTCCGATATTACCAGCTTACCATTTTTTAATGTAACATAGGCACTTATATTCTTTGAGTGTACCAGGTACTGAATTGGTAGATAAAACACTGAAATATAAAGTTATTTACTATCAGAAATTACAGATCTCTAATGTGGAATTGTTCAGATGACTTTACTCATGCAGAGATTGTGTGTATTGATTGATATTGCTGGATTGTAATGAAAGAAGTTTTAGTAGGCTTTTATGGTTGAAATGTTCTGAATTGGGCCATTTTGTCATTATTGGTTCATATTTAAAACATGCTCTAGGAATATAATTTAATACAATCAAGAAAGTGAATCAACAAACACATGCATGTTTGCATGGTCCTAAAAATGTGTGCAAGAGGCCTATGATTTGAAAACAGCCCAAATGTAAATTTTATCCACCACTGGCCAGATGCATTTGCATTGAATGTGGGTTTCTATGCTTTTTAATGAATGTGTGCTTCAAGGGCAGCGTTTTAATGCTAAATCTATTTTCATTGTGAGACTGTATTGCTTTTGTTTAGCAAATTTCTATCACTGTTTGTGCTGTACAATTTGAATAAAAGTTTTAAATTAAATACAAATAATCATTGTAGAAGTAAAACAGAAAACTCTGAGAGGTTTGAACAGTGTTTTTTGGTAACCGGGGAGATGTATCCAAGTAATGGAACACAGGAATGGCTGTGGGAAGAGGGGGAGCTGTGTATGGGAGTGTATGTATACAGGGCCTCGATCTATTACCCTGCCTAGGACACCATTTGACTATGATCTGGACCTGATTTCAGGCACAGTCCAGATGAAAATATTTTCACAGATGATAGAAAAAACGTAGACTGTTAGGATAACTATAGAGATTAACACGATATAACATGTTTGAAGCTAATATAACAGGGGATACATATTGCAGCATGTATCTAGCTAATATGAACCCAGAAATCACCAGTATATAGATTATGTACAATATATTTCACACGTTAGTGGGAAACCAGAGAGGTGGATTATATTAAGGTCACACAGAGGAAGAAAGAACATCATAGAGGTTAGGTGACATGATCATCGAAGGAGCAGGTATCCTGGGCTTGCTTTATCAGGTACTTTTTAAGTTTCCCTCCGAATTTTGTGTGGTGGGAACTTTTTGAATTTAGGTGTTTTGGAAGAGATTGCCAAAGTGAGTCAGCAATGGAGAAGTGGCATTTTTTTGTACAGTGGAAGTTAGCTCTAGGCGTTATGACAGTAGGAGCTGTTTGCTAATAGTGTCTTAGGTTAAAAGAAGGGCTTTGTTCATGGAGTTTGGCTGACAAAATGTTTGAGATATAATAGTTTAAATTGCAGATATCCTTTAGCTATTGATTTCTTTTCTGAGTGTCTGCACTGCTTATCTTATTCACGTTGTACTGCAATCTGCTGCAGGGTGTAAAAGGCATACCTACCAACTATTTCATCATCAGAATGCAGTGTCAAATATCACTGATTCAGAATTGAACAGCTGTTCAGCATACAGAAACTACAAACAACAACATTAAACTTAATAAATATAATCCCACTTGAATAACTGAAACAAAGGTGCATATTGCAGCATTAGAAGACCCATTTTATATGATGAGAGGATACGTGCAGCAAAAAGAAATGGAAGAGAAAATCCTTTGGATGTGATCATTAACCTTCTTAAAACGATTACACCTTGTGGTAAATATAAAGCTGTAAAATTACACTGTAAAATAAATGTTCCTTGGCAGTATTTTATTCAGATTATTCTCGCTACAGGTGCATATGAACATCATTAAAAAAGAGACAGACTTCAAATAACTTAGTTATGAACAAAGGCATTGGTCAAATTGGTAACTGTTAATCCTCAATAACTTACATTTTCCCTCTTTCCCCATTCTTGTTCTTGCAAGCACCTGATACAAAAATGTAGATTGTTATTAGGTTAAGTACAGGAATTAAAAACAAACAATTGACTCTACCTGTTCTTTTATCCTTTATTTCCAGTTTTACAAAACAAGTCTTCATCCCCTGGTTTGCAGTTCTACACACTTACAGACTGTGGTATGAAACAAAATAAAATGAATACAAAGAATTTACCCCCCCCCACACACACACACACACATTTCAGTCAAGTAGTAAATAATTAATTTCCCTGTTCCACCAAGCTCATCTATACAGGTTGTACTATATATTATTAAATCACATATCTAGAGAAGATGCATTGAACACTAATTTTAAATAAAAACTGTAACAAGCTTGATAGATAACATGGATAACAGCTTTCTGCTCAAGATATTCTGTGCAATCCATAAAACAAAATACTTTAACATATAGGGGGAAGTAGTCATACTACATTTCAAAAGTTGAAGTAATCTTTGTTCATCAATATAATACAGGTTATAATCCAAATTAAACTAGTCCACTTTGTTTGATGCCAGAAGTTTTCCTGGTATGGTTTCTGCCTTATTTCCAATGCAGAAGTGTTGCACTCACTGCCTTAACCCACTCAGTGACTCAGTGACGAGGGCTGTATTGTGAACACAACCCCTATCTACATCTAACATACCACTGACTCATTTCATTTCAGGCTCTTCCTCCTTAAAACTCTTCTCTTAGAGACTCCTCTAACTCAAAGCATACCTCTGCTTTTATGCAATAATGCCTTATTAGGTCTTACTTCACTACTTATGAATCTTTCAAGAATGTTCCCTCTGGCCTTACATTTCTGCATTCATCTTTCCAATTAAGCTGGTCCAGACACACTCAGAAATTCACCATGCTCTACATTAAAAGATCCCATTATTGACAACTCCTTTCTCTGCTCCACGTTTCCTCTTGTAGCAGGGTGACATTTGTTGTGCATTGCTCATCTCTGAAAGAAGCCATTTTTTTTCTCAGTGGCTGGAAAGTTTGTCAGTGACAACAGTCAGCTGGTCTGCCATATTTACTTTTCCTATCTATACATTTTTCTGTCTCATTTTCTGCCGATAAAGCATTCCTGTTTCACTTGCCGGGGCTACCAGCAGTCATGTGATTGTGAGGATGCTAGCACTCCAAGAAGTGTTCATTTTAACTTATCTCTTTCAAGAAAACACCAGACAATAAGGATATCATGGATTAGGCCTGGTAGGATTCCCTTAGTTTACCAAATCAAGTGATATTTTTACACCAGCACTATCTGAGAGAATACATGTTCGTCATTTGTAGGTTTATAGGTTCCTCTATGGAGCAGCCATGAAGATTGCAAATGTGTCCCAATTTCTTTTCACTACAGGCTTGACACACTCTAGATACCTTTCCAATAACAGGAATGTAATTAAGCTACATCATGTTCTTTTGGTCTTTTATGTGTGCAGTGCTATACATTATGTTCCTTGAAACATTTTCTAATCACTATCCAATAGCGGCTCTAAAACCCTCACAGGTCACAAGTTACTGAGCTAGAAAGTTTCTCCAATAAGTACCTCCTCTGCAACTTTATTTCACTTTTCTGTTTAATCCTTGCAGCCATACTAAGCAAAAGGATGAGTCATTGTATCCTGCAATCTGTCCTCAACTTCTTAGACTTGAAATGTTGAACTTTTTTTATTTCAGTTCACTTGTCTTTTGATGATATTTTTGGGGAAGCTTGTGTACTCAGCAACCTCAGACCAAATGTTCATATTCAAAATTGTCTTTATCAGCTATTCAGTCTTAGTGTCAACATATTCATCTGCTGAAACTTTAGACTGAGAAATCTCACTATCTGTAGTGTCTAAAATCAATGAAGTATTTTCACAGACTTTAAATCTCTTACTGAGTGAAGCTGGTTAAGGGTTTCAGAGTCTGCCTCCCATCATTTAGCAATATAGCCATGTACTTTTCCTCCCCTGCTTAGTCTTCTTACTGTTGTTTTGCCCCATGCACCCCTTTAGGGATATCATCTTCTCTGCTTCTCTTATTTAGATTTTATATCATGTTCACTTTTGAGTCCAGTATAAAAATAACGCTACTGTATCAACATCAGTAATACCATGGCACACCTATTATGCAATATCCATATGCACTGCTGTGATTTAGACTATATTTTGTGACTCTACTTCTCAGCGCTTAATGATAACATATTACTGAAATGTAATAAAAGAAAAAAAATGAATGCTGGCAATGTTGAGTAAGATAGTTAACCACGTTAGACTTGGATAGTAGAAACATTGTACTCCCTTCTAAGACAAAGTTCTGGGATTCTTCAATCTGAATAGGTAAATGAAGAACTGTGAGCCTTATGTATGGTTCCAAAAGGAAATTGGGTCTGCAATGTGACAGAACATATACATTTCACATTCACATTGAAAACCGATATAAAATGTCTAAGTAACAGTGTAGCCAGCTCATGTAAATGAGCGTTGCTGGTAAAAAGGATAGTAAATTGCAGTACCAGTAGCAACATATAGGAAGAGATGTACTACAGGAAGGAGGTTATTGGATAGGTCAGCATTGGACTGCTCATCTGCATGGTCATTTTTTGTGAGTCATCCATTCTATACACAATGGCCGTCTCAAATTTGCTTTTCTGTGAGAATTTGACTTCATTAACACATGAAAATGCTTCTGTATAATTTCAAATGTGATATTTTTACCTTTCATACATGGATTGCTATGGCTGACATATTGGGGGGGGGGCTGTAGGGGCATCTGATTTCATAAGAATTTGATGGCTATGCAATGGACTTGTTAGGAATCAGTAATACAAAGAAAAGGTTATGGCATTCCTTTATACAGAATGTTTCGAAAAATAATTCTCTTGCTATGGTATGGTATATCTATTCCACTGAGGTACTGCATTAGATTACTATTGGATATTCTTAGGCATTCCATCCCTAGTATGACATCATACTTGGGAGGCCAACAGCACTGTTAAACATGTAGGATGGTAGAAGCC
Source organism: Protopterus annectens (assembly GCF_019279795.1). Classification (NCBI taxonomy): domain Eukaryota; kingdom Metazoa; phylum Chordata; order Ceratodontiformes; family Protopteridae; genus Protopterus; species Protopterus annectens. The sequence goes on from NC_056735.1 coordinate 580,142,324, forward strand.
TCTACAATGCTATTCATTTCCTTTAGAATGTTAGAATTCCACTGTCTGAGTAAGTTTGTTACTTCTGTAGAACAGCACTGGACAGATGAAGTACAGAGCACCTACACAGACAGTTCAGAATAAGCTTCCCAATGCTCATCCTTACATAATGAAATGTATACAGCGGGTCTAGAATAATCCTACTAATATCTGCCATTATCCAACATAATTTACTGTCTTTTGGTAAATTTGATATAGCAATATTAGTTAAAGTCAAGCTGAACAATGACAGAATACTTTTATACCTAAAATTAATTTAATTTGAATGATGGCTGAGGGTTTGATACTGATGGCTTCAAGCCCAGTTGGTCTTATCCATTAGGTCTGAGTTTAGTATGTCATAATCCTGTTATTTCATTAAATTCAGTTTTACCAATGGTTAATTTCTGTAAATCATTTCACTAATTTCTTACCGTAAGTCACATCGATGTAGTATAAGCTGATGCCTAAATTGCTCTTACATCTTTTTTTTTTCCATTACAATGTTTTGAGCTAGGTTGTGGCTAAAATGAGCCTAGACACTCATATCCATTAACTCGCTAGCAAACAAACAAAAAACATAATCATGAAAAGATCAGATGTTCAGCAATGCCCTGCAGAATGAGGGAATTGTGCAAGTAATACATCGCAAAATATGAAAATGAAATAATGTTTGGTTATTCCAAGCTATATAGTACAGATGAAACAAAAGCTTTGATGTAAAAGCAAGAACAGACAACACTGGTCCAGCAAGAAAAAAAAACAAACAAAAAAAAACAATTATCCTTTCATTATACCTGCACGGAATGCAAGTCCTATATTAAACTATCCATAATTGTGCAGCAAATCTTAACTAAACTGTCTTTATAAGGTATAGTTTTGCACATGATAAATGTGTATGATATTTGATATTTGTAATTATAAAAAAAAGCTGCTGATGGAAATGGCTTATGGGTGTTTTCCCACAAACAATTTTTGCATTTCTGTGATGACCTAAATATCTCACTCATAGACATTTTTGAATGTATGTTCATTAAGCCTTCCTAAATGCCATATATTTTACTAATTAGTACATGTAATTGGTTGCTTATTATGACAGATATACCTTTTTAGGGATAAATGTCAGAACACTTTTTTGACAGGTGAACTAATATAACAACATTATTGAAGAAAGAATGTAATTCAGTGGAGGACATAAAGCTATATCATAATATCTCAGACACAGAAGTGTAATATCCATATACATTGTAGAATAATTAACAGAAAATCATCAGTACCAAAATATGTGGTATATAGATGCTGTTCATGTACAACCATAGAACTATAAATACAAGATTCCTTTCTTCAGACCTCAGAAGTACAATAATTCAGTTACAAAAGTATTTATTTCTTTTGTTACTAGAAAAGGCATCTACATTCTGTTCTATCAGGAATTAACCCCTCTTCAGATTTATAAAATGTATAAGCACTGCCTAAAAGACATTTATCAAGCAATTTTAGTTCAGATAACCATTTTACTTTTGAGTAAAGATTCAAATCACATTTGATTGTAAAGGTTATAATGATGCAAAGAGAAGCCATTCTTTTCAAATTCAGAAAATGCACATATCATTTTGTATATCACAGGTTATTGCTTGCTGTGTTAGTGACGTCGGATAAGAATCTTTCAGAAGCTTCAGATGTCTTGCTCCCTTGTGCTACGAGTGACATGCATAATTTCAGATGCACCCCTATTTCCGTGGTATATAATGAACATTTCAGTTTTGTCCTGTTCTGAAATGATTAATGAAAAACTGGTAGCAACAGTTTTGTTTACTTTGCAAACATTCCCCTGTGATATCAAGGCTTACTATCACTGAACTGAAGAATTTATTCTTCTGATATTTTTCAGTGGATAGGCTTGTTCCCTACTTGACAACCATATACATAAGTACAGCATCTTTCTAACAATGCAAATTGTTAGAAAATGCTGTTTTTTTTGAAAATATCATGCGGACACTTTGAAATGAAGCTGATCACGTCAAAAGAAAAAAATTGTTTCCTTTCAGTTTTTAAACAACTTACAGAAACGCGACAGAAACAAAGCTTATTTTATAAGTGAATCCAATTACTTCTTGAAAAATATTGGTGGCAGCAGCTTTGTTTACTTTACAAACACTCCCCTGGGATATCAGGACTTACTCTTACTGAAATGCATAATTAATTATTCAGACACACACACACACACACACACACACATATATATATATATATATATATATATATATCTATATCTATATATATACTTGTTCCCTGCTTGACAGTAATATACACATGTATTGTATCTTTCCATTAATGCAGATTATTAGTAAATGCCAGTAACTGAATATATCATAAGGAAAGTATAAACTGAGACCTATCATGCAACATAAAAATATGCCTGTTTTTTAAGTTTTTAAAACAACAAACGAGACAGAAGCACAACTAATGTTATCAGGTAAATCTGAATACTATTTACAATTACTTTTATTTATAAGCTGTATGTCTGAAAACTAAAATTATTTTCTTTATGTTGCTATTTCATTCATTCTGACACCATAAGTATAATTAAATTATATAGACAGCAATTTATATACTCTTGTATGACATAATTACATATACATAAGAAATGTTGCCTTATTTGGCAATCTCTCCTAGCATTCTTTCTAAAAGAAAAAAGTTGTTTTTGCATATATTCAGTTTTAATATGTTCTAGACACAGTATGTTTCTTGTGAAATGCAATTTTGGGGTATTTTAGATAACATGTTTTAAGTATGAAGGTCTTAAACTACTGGAGTTTTATCCTATTGATATTAGCAATAGAAACAGAAGCACATAATACTATATATATAAGGGGAACACATAATTTAACTGTGAACTGCAGTATTCATTTTTGAGCTTTGGAAAGTGCAACATATCTAAGGCCTATACATAAAATATGCAAAGAAAACAAGGATGTAGGCTATATGCATAGTACAGGGAAAGCCAGTCCTGAAATGTATAATGCACAACATGTTTACACTATCAAAGGAGAACCAAACAATAAGAGATCTGCGTTGCTCTGGCAGACATACTCCATACTTCAGCTGTGCTGCTGACAGGGCATAATACATAAGGACTGCACAATGTACAACAAGCTTAGATAGACACTCTGACTAGGTTGATATAAAGATAGCAAAAATATTCCTTGGTGATATTAATTCACTTCTTAGAATATATGATTCTAATGGAATGCACAGTTACAAATACAAGTGCCATGCACCAATATAAATAACAATTACATTATTATTCTTGGAAGATGTAGAGCATAATATCTAATTTGTGCAAGGCCACACTTAATATGTATATATCCATGTTTGCTATCATAAAAGCATAGATAATGGTTGCAGTTTTGAAACATTAAAACAGTAAACTTTGCTCTTTGCCATGCATATCAGATAAGCATCATATCCTAATCAATCAAGATTTTTCCGCATCATTTCTTCTTTCCTTACATGTATTCATTGTTTTTCACTCCTTGTGAGGGTTCAAACCAGTCTGCTTTTAATGCCTGAATTTTCCTTGCATATTGTAGTCAGTAGTTTCAAACGTTTAAATATGATTTTTCCTTAACAGCTTTTTATGACACTAAAATATTGTGGCCTGGATTCATTAAAAGCTACATGATGTAGCTATTGTGTTGGTGGTTCCTGGTATTCATTAAGTGGCTCTACGTGATGTGTAGAGCTGTCAAATAAAGAGAAATGGCAGAATATGCAAATAAAACCATAAAGAGCTGAAGTACATGCTTATTCATCAATCCATATCCAACATGACAGAACTATTCAGGAAGCAATAAAGCAATTGTGTACGCTCAGTGTAGGCTTTGGCCTTGTACACTAAAATTTTGGAATACACTATGATTAAACTTAGAAAAAAGGCATGTTAGGAGTTGCTGCTTCAAGAAGTTTTAAATCAGGGTACTGCTGCTGCTGCTGAAGGACCTCAGTCTAGAAGAAAAAGGGTGTTTGGACCCAATTTGACTTATCATGGATTGCATGACACAGAAATTGTGGAGATGTACTGGGTGGGCAGGGAAACACTGGAAGAAATATGGAGCCGCTGCTAATCCCACTTCAGAACCCAGGGAAATCATGGAGAACCCATCCTAACTGAAACAAAGGTAAGTTTAACATTACATATACAAGTTACTGATGCATTCCAAAGACCCGCAGGAGATACGTTAGGGGTGTCACAGGCATCAGCCTCTAGAATATTATGTCAGCTCTTAAATAAAATGCTACTACATGCAAGGGAGCATATTCCACAAACCCCACAGGAGGCAGCAAGGATTATGCAGGAATTATATGCAGTAGCACACTTCCCTTGAAGTGTTGGGGGCCATAGATTGCACACACATATAAAAATAAAAGCCCCACCTGGGGAACTGGGAAGGATGTACATAAACAGAAAAGGTTTCCACTCTATAAACTGTCAGGTTTTCTATAATGTCCAATGGATCATCTAAAGTGTCTATGCAAGTAACCCAGGCAGTTTCTTCTTTTCATGCATATGGCACACTTGTTAACCATACACCAAGTTTGCTAGGAGTGACATTCCTCAAGATCATTCACTATATGCATAATTAGGTATATCACTTCAGCAGATTTTAATGTTCAAAACAGATAAAATTATTTTACTAACAATAATATGAATCCAAAAGAAGTAGAGAGAAGTGAAACCAAGATTCATTTATTCCACAGCAATGAGTGCTTTTGTCCAAATTACATGGACTTTATCAGAAAAAAACTGCCATTGTGGGCACAACTCTTTAAATGCAAGTAACAAGTCACATGTCAAGTTAACAAAGAAGCTAATTGAATAGCGTGCCCTCTCTGAAATTGAAAGAGTCCTTTACAGTTTTTTGAAAAATATACACATTAAGTCATAAAAACACAATAATTTTTTGTGTAGTCCAAATACTTTTATTTAAAAACTTTAAAGCACCTTTTATTAGTGTGCAAAACACACTAAGCCTCTAACAACCTTAATAATTGAACAAGATTAGCTAACAGAATATAACTGAGAGAGTATAAATACTTGAACAGCAATTCCTTTTCAGTATATTTTTCTAACTTTGTAAAATTATGAATAAACACCCCCAACTTCTGTTCTAAACAAAACAGCCATGTCCATATACAACAAATTCACAAGGGTGTGTAAATATATGTAGGCATATTATGAATGATACAATAATATGAATAATTGTTCTGAAAGGTTTACTATCAAAATGTTGACATTAAAAACAAATTCCGTTTTTAATGTCGAACCATAAAGCCAGATCCATGCATACTAATTAGGCCTAAATGTCAAATCTGATGAATGAATTGAGCAGATTCAGCATTTAGATTGATTAGCAAATGGAATGCTCGCACAGGAGCTAATGTAAGTCTAGCTCCTACCCCACAAATTCATGGTTTTGCAGAGGGGCAAGCCCCTCTGCACCCCCCACGGGGGGTTGCACTCCCCACACTCCCTGTTAAATATATATTCCAACTCCGAGATTGCACTACAGTGAGGAAAGGGATGAATTTCCCAGTCCAGACTGTACTGCGATCATACTCATGACATTAAGGTTCTTATCAATGAATGCACAGTGGCATTCACTTACGAACTGTCTTGCTCAAATAACATTCAGCAATATGGAAATCGTCTAACTACAGTTCGACATTCCTGTGTTCACTGAATGTTACTTCAACATATTGCTAGTAAACTGTTCTGAAATAAAAAAAATAAATTATTTTAAGATGAGACAGAGTGTCAGGTGAACACTGATAGCAGACCATGCATTACACAGCATAGCCCAGCGATATCACTGCATGCATAATTTACAGTGCATTTTTTACAAGAAAGGAAACACTAACCTGAGTATCATGGTCCATAGTTCTGTAACAGACACTGGGTCTGAGAAATGCTTCATTAGCATATACTGAGTTGCATCATTCCTCATTTACATCTCATTATGAGTTCCTCTGCTTATGCTCATTCGTGGTCAGTTGCAGCTGAAATGTGCTCATTTTTGGATAAAGTGAATAGTGTTAAAATATTTGCTTAATGACTATGAATGCCTTTTTCTGCCTGAAAGTGTGTAGTTCTCCAGTTAACTTCTCAACTGTTCTTTTAAACCATTGCTGCTTTGCAATAATTCCATTTCATGCAGGAAGAAAGATATGTGAAGATGTTTCATTTCTTGATCCATTTTTAAGTTTGTTTTAACAGTATATCTGCTTTAGCTAAGGTATTTAGGCCTGTATTAGTAATTCCAGTGTGCAGTTGCCTAGAATTTTGCTATTTAGATGGACGAACTGTTGGTATTAAACCCTAGTTTCATACTTATGTAGTGGAAGTGTGTCAGGCTAGTTCAGGACTAGTGTTTACATTGAGGCAGTTGTAGGTCAATTAGCCCAGAGCTAAGGATCTGTGAATTCCCAAGCTGTTATATCGTTTTTCTTTTAAATTATTGCTGCTTTGTAATTGTTCCATTACATGCAGAAAGAAAGATAAGTTAAGATTTTTAATTTCTTGATCTGTTTTTAAGTTTATTTTAACAGTCTACATCTGTTTGAACAATGGTCTTTAAGGCTGTGTAATAATTCCAGTACATAGATGCACTGCATTTTGCTATTTAAGTGGACATTAAACCCTAGTTTCATTCTTACAGAGCGAGTGTATGTCAGACTAGTTCAAGATAGTGTTGGCATTAAGGCAGCTCTAGGCCAGTCATCTTAAAGGTAATGTCCAAAAAAAACAAATGAAGAAAGAAGCACTCCAAGCCACAAAACGTAGAGTAAGCGCTTTCATTTACTGAATTAAGCAAACTTCTTCAGACAAATACAACAAGGCAAATAAATTCTTAAATACTAAAAACATATGACATCATCACATTCAAAAACCAAGCTCTGCCTTCATTTAAAACGGCAACCATATAGTGGCTACACTAATACTATATCATCCAAAATAAGCCTAAACATTATCAATTTAAATAAATGTATTTAAAACATTTAGAACATGATTCAATATAAAAACCCAAATGTATATCTAAAAACTCATTATATTTATATAATTAATTATACCCATCTACATAAATATATTTATAAATAACCCCAAACAGAAAAAGCAGCAATAACCTACAAAAATAAATCCATCTTAGAGGTAATGGTATAATAGTTTTTTTTTCTCCCACCCACCCTGTTGTACTTGTGTTTTTAAACCCAGTGTATCTCTTGTAGCCTGACCCTTATGACAAGTTGGCAACATAATTACCTCCATCCCTTGATTTATTGGCTGTTAACAATGAGCACATTAAGTATCATTTTGCAAAGTCTCTCCGCTTATGTTATACACCAGGCTAAGATTCATTTGATAAAATCTCTTAATATTGAGCATACTGGTACAGTTGGCACTGATTTTAGTATTATATTAGGGAGTTTTTATAATAATGTATTTACTGGTTCCTTCTGGTGCCATAAAGTTTCCAGGCTAGTTATTTTGTATTGTACTTTAAATATTCAGTAGCAAGTTCATCCAAACATTATCCTAAACAAGCCAAACTCCAAGCAGTTGTACTTACCCTGACCCCTAGAGTCACTGCTGTCAAAACCATGGAACAGCACTCCCTCACAACTTCAGTAGTCAGCCTGATTAAGATGGGCTTCTTGAGACAGTGTAAGAATTCTCTCATGCTGTTTGCTGATCATTTATTTCTCAAACAGCACAATGCAGTGTATGAAATACATAGATATATAATGTCTTTCTAGGCAAAAATCTCACACACAATAAACTCAGACACCAAAATAATCAACATTACTCTACATACCACATACTACATACTACTCACTAAAGCCATCACAATATACATAATTTATCATATGTTGAGGTTCTAAAGGTTGCCTTGCTGAAATCTCAAACACCACCAAAATGTAACACAGGCACAATGCACACTAAGCAAGTTAAGCCTACTTCCTCACAAAGCACAAGAATTTCCACAGTTACTGATGCTGAGCACAAAGGCAGGCACTGACCTGACCAAACATCCTTGTTATACTTATCTCCATTGTAAAACATGAAGATGTATCTCTTAGCTATCTGGTGCCAGGATCTATCAGGACACATATTCACTCAAGTTCTTTAACAGCAAGTACCAGTATGAATCTGTCAAGTTCATAAGGGTGTGAATGAACTGAGATTTATCTCCCTAATTATATGAAAAGAGACATGATGCAGTTCTCAGACTATGTGACCCAACCAAGTATGAGCTTAGCATTGAGCAGCAGCCTATTGCCTCTAAGGATGTGGCTGCAATCTGAGAAAAAAGTAATTGGCTTAGAAATTGGTTTACTTATTGATGTTATTCTATGGGGATCCAATATTTGTCAGCCTGGGAGGATATGATTGACAGACTACTTTGCTTGATCAGGGATGAACTGCATCTGTCCCCTCAAGTGTTTAAATTATTGGGAAAGACATTGCACATAGTGCTTTTTTAGGCAATACCAATCTGATAAACCTACCAATACAATGAAACAACAAACAACAACACAAAGCTGTTACTGATCAATGCTAGGAGCTTATACAAGAAACTCCGCTCCCTACAAGTCATAGTGACTGAGACATGGTTTAAAACAGTAGGCAACATTCCAGCTGTGTAGACTATAATACCTTTCACTCAGGTAAATCAACTGCTGTGTATGAGGGAAAAAAGATGAAGGTGTCTCAATCTTCATTCAGAGGAGACTCCCATCAAGACTGGTGAAAGAATATGATATGCTAGAGGTTATTTATGTTAGAGAGGTCCCATGCCATATATTAGCTAGCTATAGAACTCCCTCTATGGGCCACAAAGTCACAAAGCCTATATACAGGAACTAGAGTTACTCAATATTAAACTCCAAACCATCTTTCTAGGTGATCTAAACTATCCAACTGTAAATTGAGAAACATACATCACCATTAGTCACCAATAACAGAGATTTCTGGACTTTGTCAGTACAAATGCCCTGGAAAAGTTACCCAGAGTACCTGCTATAAGGAACAACATCTTGGATCTTATTTTTACTAATATGGAAGCATTTTGAGGGTCTATATCATAAGATCGAAGTTCCAAAACGTCGAATCATTAAAGGGCGAAATTTAATGACCGAAGTCTCGGAACGTCGAACACACATAAAAAAAAAAGTGAAAACAGTAAAAAAATGATCTATGCAGGGGGGCAAGCCCCCCTACAACCCCCGCTACTTAAATATACCAACTCTGAGATCGCACTACAGTGCAGTAAAGGGAAATCTTCCCTTTCCGTGCTCTGAGAAGTTCACAATTTTTGTGAGTGAAAGCGCTTAACATTTTATTATGTGAAATAAAATCAACCATTGGTTTTACAGAGTTTCAGCAGTGGAGCTGGTTTCAGAGTTGTCATGTATTGGAACTGTTTGCTGTGGAATTGTGGTGGTGGCGTTGTGTTTCAGAAGTGGTGTTATGTAGTATTGAGCTGAACTGAAACACAGATTTATCGTTCCTTTCCATGCTCTATGGCGATCTCCATTATATGCTTTGAGGTTTTACAACTTCGATCATTAAAGTTAATTTTTTAATGATTCAAAGTTGTAAGCCTTCGATCATATTATAGGAACCTGCATTTTGCACCATCTCATTTGTATCTTTGTCACTTATTAGGTCTGACTATAAAGCTATGTCCTTTGAAATAAAATTGAAACCAGAGACCCCTTCCATCCAAGGTGCCTTAAGAAATTTGTCTAAGACAAAATATATACTCCTATGTGCTACAATGTCAGTCATCACATCTCCACAGAATCAAGTTAACCACACTGGATATGTGGAAACATACACCACCACAGTATGTGTAAACAGTTGCAAAGGTACAGCTGTACCCTGTAGAAATAAGTGCAGTGCAAACCTTACAAACAAACCCACATGATCGAACCATAATATTGACAAGCTTTACAATAAAAGGAGGAGAATTTTGACCACAAATAAAAAGAGTAATTCCCAGAATGATAGAGCCTTCATCACTGAAATAAACAAACAATTCAGGAATTTAGTAGAATCCACCAAAGCCATGATTGAGGTTAAAATAGCTATTCAAGCCAAAGACAACCACAATGTCTGTTTCAGTTATGCATGTAATCTCAGCAGCACAATGAAGCAATGCACAGAGCTGATTGTTAACAATTTTACCTACACTGTAGCTGATGATATAGGGAACCTATTGGCCAATAAATTAAGATTTAACTTTACTCCTTTCTTACCTGTCTCTTTCTCAAAATATATACTTATAACTGATTCACCTCCATCTCTCTCACAAGATCAAGTCATAAAAGTGCTAAAAACACTATACCAGTGGGTCTTGACAATATCCTTGAATGCATCTTAAATAGCATGAAGCAAGATTTATCTACCCCCGCCCCAACAACACTGTCAAACCTCAGCTTCCATTCATGTTTTGTATCAAGTGAATGAACAACAGCTACAGTTATTCCTCTGCATACAGTATGACCTTCCACAGACCTAGCCAATAAAATACCCGTATGTTCGATGAGCCTCATATGCAAATCCATGGAAAGACATCATGAGACTAATCAGTCAGGGCATAGAGAACCTCTAAATGCTGTACCCATCTCAGTTTGGATTCATGAAGGGTAGGTCATGCTTAATCAGCCTGGTGGACTTTTTTGAAAAGGTCACCAAAGCATTGCATAAAGATGAAATGGTACATAGCAAATACCTCAACTTGGCCAATATTTTTGACACAATCTTCCACTCAGGGATAGTGGAAAAGCTAAATAAAATGGGAATAAACCCCTACATCACCAGCTAGATTGTGACCTGGTTCACAGATAGGACACACAAGATATCAAAACTGGGGAACTACCTCCACAAAGAGATGGTCACCAGTGGAGTCACCCAGGGTTCATTGCTGAGACCTATCCTGTTTGGCATCTACTTATGTAAAGTAGAATCCAATATCAAAGGGCTCGGGCTGATTATGTTTGCAGATGATTGCAAACTAGGAGCAGCCATTGAATCCCCAAATGACTTTGCCATTTTACAGGAAGGTCTGTCCCAAATAAATAACTGCTGCCAAAATCATGGACTGAAACTAAATGCCAACAAATTAATTATCTTGTCATAAGTGTGGTGCCTGTAAACAATGTACTGCCATTTTTAACAACTGTACCCTTCAAATTCCATCTAGAAAGTTCACCTTTATTTCTGACCATTATTTCATCTGTGGGACGAACGGGGTGGTATACCTTGGCCTCTGTATGCAGTGTGGTAGTTTCTACATTGGGAAAACTGAAAGACCTTTGAGAAGAAGGATATATGAGCATCTGTATGATGTCTCTAAGGGCAAGGAAACCAATGCCTTTTCTAAGCACCTTCTCAGTTGTCCCAACATGGAGCTTAAATTTATGGTTTTGGAGCAGGTAACACCAGATGTCAGAGGTAATGACTGGGAGACCAGGCTGGAGTATAGAGAACTATTATGGCAGCTTAAGTTAGATGCTGGGAAACCCCCTGGTTTGAATGAGAACATAAACATTAATAATGTTCTCAAATTAAGGGTAGCTCGACTTTAGGTCACTGGTCAGTTATCAGTTCATTGTAGAGAAGAAAAGATCCATCAGCGCTTAAAAGTAGTGCATTATAATATATAAAAAAAATGTTGTATTTATATAAAACACATTTATATTTGGTAGTATTTTTATGTATCTAATATTGATTTTTTATGGACAGTAATTTTGGTGTATTTTTTAACATTATAACACATTTAACATTTTAAGATGTTCAAATAACTGTACATATTTTTTAATTATTGAACAGTGACAAGAGTTTGACAGTATTGTATTTTTACACTGGGTGGTACCTGTAGTGAGTGATTTTAAGAATGTGTTTCTATTTTTCCACCTTAACGACTTAATGATTTAATTTTTTCAATTTTTTCACTTTTTAATCTATTAAGTATGTTAATTGGAAGGTCAGGTGACTGACACTTTAATATTTAAAGAACAGAACAAAGCATGTTTGTATCTTGATAAAGCTCGGTATTAACCGAGCGAAAGCGCTTGATTTATTATTGTCTGTTGTGGAATTAAACGCTCAGTTTTTTACTATCACCTTGGTTTTGGTTCCTCTGTTGGACCTTGTTTTATTTTTTGGTTCTATTCCTGTTGTCGTTAAGTTCTCTGGCTGATTATGTTTGCAGATGATTGCAAACTAGGAGCAGCCATTGAATCCCCAAATGACTTTGCCATTTTACAGGAAGGTTTGTCCCAAATAAATAACTGCTGCCAAAATCATTGACTGAAACTAAATGCCAACAAATTAATTATCTTGTCCTTTGAGAAGTCATCCACCCCAGGGAAATACAAATATTGACAATGGTCCCCTAAAAATTGACCCAGCTGTATAGGATTTTGGAACTTACATGGGTAGTTACCTAACTTTCAATAAACAAGTGTCCATTGTCAATAAGGAAGTCCTTCTATATTGCAAAGCTTATAAACAAAGGGACTGAGTCTAGCTGCCTTGATTAGGCCAGTCATTGAATATAATGTTCCTTTGGCATGTATTGGTCCAGACACATTCAGCAACTGAAATACCAACAGATATACCTTACTAAAAGGATACAAGACTTAAACAATATGCCCTGCATGGACCATCTCAAAGCCCTGCCACTATACTCAGTATCCTACAGACTGCTAAGAGATTACCTGTATCTAGCATACAAGGCATCCTACATTCTAATAGTAATGAACCTATTTCACATTAGTGAGTCAAATAGGATTAGAAATACTTGGTCTAAGTATCTAAACTTCTTCTGTAACACTGACAGAATGGTTTGGAGGGACAGCTATATCTCTCAGAAGATACCACTGCTCTGAAACAGGCTCCCTATCCATGTAAAAGAAAGATTGTCCACGCCCACAGTCAAGTACAACTTGCAATGATGGATGGGCAATAAGAAAAATACACCCAGGACTTCCCCCTATACTACTAATGGACAGAGGCAGTTCCTAAATGCTTTATCCAGTGCATGGTTCTCATCAAATTGTCTATGGTATGATCCCAGTAATTCTCACTAGGGGAAATACATAATTGTCAAGTATGGAATGTTAAGGCAAATCTAAAGACCAATCAGAATAGATTAAATCATGCACTAAAAGAGAAATTGGCTAGGCTTGAAATGGCCCACAGTGGCAGCTGGCCTAGTACTTAATGAACTTATGAACATAGTATACTTACTTTGCAGAGTCTAGATGTCATTCATACCTGTGTCCACTCAGATTCTATCGAACAATTACTGAAGAGGAGTAAGGCTATGAGTTGCTAAAGAGGTGCTTTCTGTTGGTTTGATTTGTTTAGCCTCCATTTTCATACTGTATGACTCTGAAGAAGTCCCTTAACCAGACAATACTCTTCAACAATTGAATTAGGGTTCTCAGTAATCTAGCTGACTGCATGCCTAGTAACTACTTATCAAGCTATGCTTGGCAACCCCATAAAAAAAAGAGTACCCACTGCAAATGCATCTCAATACACATACACACAAACACATTCACTTGAAATAATAAAGATTTGGATTAATACATTATTATTTTACTACTAAATTTTACTCAGATATGCATGTTTATTATTATCATTTATATAAAAAGGGGTTCACTTCAAAATCTTGAAAGCTCAAAATCCTGAATCTCAAAATCCTGAACTCAAAATCCTGAAAGCTCAAAATACTGAAAACTCCAAATACTGAATCTCATAATACTGAAAAACAAACAGAACACTAACACTGACTCTATTGCAGTAGAAATATATACAGAAACATATTACTTTTCTACAATTCTAAACAGGGAAGCAAGCCCCACTGCACCCCCCATGTGGGAGGCTGTGCCCCACATACCCCCTGCCACTTAAATATATCAACTCTGAGATCGCACTTCACAAAAGAAAATGGCAAACATACCATTACATGCTTCATGACTGCCTGTTGTAACCTTAGCGATGCTCCCTTTTAATGTACTATACTACAACATAACTCATCTTAGTGTAGTGAAGTGTGATCTCGGAGATGATCTATTTAAGTAGTGGGGGTGTGGGGGGAGCAGCCCTCCCCTGCTTATAGTTGGTTTAGACTGATATGGTTTATCATTTCTTTGCTGCAATACAGTCATTGTTGGTGTCCTGTATGTTTTTCAGTATTAAGAGATTCAGTATTATGAGTTTTCAGTATTTTGAGCTTTCAGGATTTTGAGTTCAGGATTTTGAGATTCATGATTTCGAGCTTTCAGGATTTTGAAGTGAACGCATAAAAAGAGCTATTGCTTAAGTGTACATTATCAGTCAAGCTTAGTCCTCTATTAAAACAATCTTTGCACCAGGACGACTTAACTCACTGCTTGTGAAACAGAGATCTAGGCTATAATCATTGTCTGTTTTAGGTATGTCTGTCTTCATTTTCTTGCTCTTCAAAAATCTGCTCAAGCAACAGAGACCTCCAAAGCAAAAACGCAAGCAACCTCCACCTCCCAACACAAAACAAATGACACATAGCGCACAAACTCAGTTTGCCACTCAACCATAGCCCATAAGGCATAACAACATACCCAACACTCTAGTCATAGGTGAGTCTATAGTCAGGCCCACTGATGTTCCACTCACCAGACTATACAAGGAGAAAGTTACTGTCAGCTGCCTGTCTGGTGCCAGGATCCACCACATAATGCACGCACTCAGGTCACTCCACAACAAGTACAAATATGACTCTGTCATTGTCCATGTTGGTGCGAATGACCTGAGATGTACCTCCCTAGACTACATGAAAAGAGACATGGAGGAGCTCTCCAATCTTGTAGCCCAGGCAGGTATGACCCCAGCCCTGAGTAGCATTCTGCCATCACCCAGAATGATACCACAATACAAGGACAAAATGATTGACTTCAACAATTGGCTAAGTTTCTGGTGTCATTCTAATGGGATCCAGTATCTGTCTGCCTGGGATGACATGATCGACAGACCACGATGCTTTGCCAGAGATGGCCTGCAGCTGTCACCCTTGGGATTCCGGATACTAGCTATGGCTCTTGCCACCCCTATAGTGCATTTGTTAGGCAAGGTTCAAATGACAAATTCACCACCGTAACAGGTACAAGCAAGCAAAATCTGAGGGTAATGCTACTCAATGCTAGAAGTCTAAACCTCAAAATGCATTCACTCAAGGCACTCCTTAAAATGGAGAACATCGACATCTGTGCAGTGACAGAGACCTGGTTTAAGGCTCCAGAGAGCACCCCTGCATTACCAGGCTATAATTCATACCACACCTTTCTGCCACCTAAACTGGACCGGAACACGAAAGGGGGAAATGTGTCCATATTCATTAAGGATATCCACACCTCCAGGCTAGTAGCTCAGCATAATGCATCCGAGATTATCCAAGTGCAACTAACTCTGAACAAGGCTGCAATCCAAATTGTAATTTGCTACGCATCCCCCATGATGCCCCAGGATTCCCACTCCTCATTTCTTGATACACTGGAAAATATTAGGGTACAACCCAACACCCTAATAATGGGCGATTTCAACTACCCCACCATTAACTGGGAAAACTACTCATGTGCCAACTCTTTGCTCAATGTTTTCTGGAATTCATAAATTCCAACGCCTTCGATCAACTTATCCACACCCCCAACAAGGGTAGCAATATCCTAGACCTGGTCATTAACAACATGGGTAACCAGTGTTCCACACCAGAG
Organism: Protopterus annectens; assembly: GCF_019279795.1. Taxonomy (NCBI): domain Eukaryota; kingdom Metazoa; phylum Chordata; order Ceratodontiformes; family Protopteridae; genus Protopterus; species Protopterus annectens. The sequence goes on from NC_056735.1 coordinate 580,158,167, forward strand.
GTCAATTCCTCGTTGGTCAGATCAGACCACAAGCTAATCACCCTAGACATCCACATCCCACCACCACCCACAATTAGGGAAAGCACAGTAAAAAAATTTCTCCAAAGCCAACTTCATGCTTCTTAAGACATAAGTGGCAAACTTCACGACACCCATGCAGATGGACAATAGAAGTACGACTGCTGGATCCTACACAAATGCACTTTATAAGCACTTACACAAGTGCATGGATTGTGCTATCCCTAACAGAACAAAGATGCTATCCTCCAAAAAAAGGAAGCCAATCTGGTGGTCCCCTGCCATAAACATACTCTACAACAGAAGAAAGAAACTGTTACAAAAAAGAGTAAAATCCCATGATTGGAGGAACTCCCTGGTCATCCTCAGTAAGAAGCTGAGATCCCTCATAAAATCCTCCAAAGCTAGTTACAAAAACAAAACCGCCACTGATTCTAAAGACAACCACAAAGCATTCTATAGCTATGTCAAGAATCTCAATGGCAACACTCATATCTGCTCTGAGTTACAGCACAATGGCACTAAATATACAGAACCAACTGATATTGCCAACATCCTGGCAGATAGGGTCAGTGCTAACTTTACCCTCCTCTCATCGCCTAATGGGCCCATCTCTACACCAAAAGAATGAAACGCTCCTGTAATCATGGTTGCACATGTAAAACAACACTCTCAAAGCCAAGAACTCAGCATCCATGAGACATGAAAACATCCCAGGCTGCGTTCTACACAAACTACAGAATCAACTGCCACCCCACCTAAGCACCATGTTCAATCATAGCCTCACCTCAGGCTTTGTGCCCACAGAATGGCACACAGTGATGGTTATCCCACTCCACAAAGGGGGAACCACCACAGACCCTGGGAACTACCACTCCATTAGCCTAATGAGCCTGGTCTGCAAGACCATGGAATGTATCATCATGCAACTTATAAACAAAGATATTGGTAATCTCCAAACTATGGACGCCACCCAGTTCAGGTTTGTAAAAGCCAGATCATGCCTCCTATTCCTAACAGACTACTTTGAAGCAGTCACCAAAATCGTAGACGAGGGTAAGATGGTTCACACAGCCTATCTAGATCTCGCCAAGGCTTTTGACACAATCCCCCACTCTGGAATTATAGATAAACTCACTAATCTAGCTATAAATCCCTATGTCACAAGATGGGTTGCCAACTGGCTCACTGACAGAACCCACACTGTGAAAGTAGCAGACTCCAAATCCGACTTCAGACCAGTGACAAGTGAAGTACCACAGGGTTCAGTCCTTGGTCCTCTCCTGTTTGGTATCTACTTTTCTGAAGTACAGGCTAACACAGAAGGTCTTTGGCTAATGAAGTTCACAGATGACTCCAAACTAAGAGCCATAATCAAAACTTGTAACAATGTGGACATCCTACAAAAGGGCCTCACTGAGACAGATGCCTGGTGTCAAAGCCATGGCCTCAAGCTCAATGCTAAAAGGTGCATTGTCATCCCCTTTGGTAAAAACTCTGTACCCATGAGCGACCAGTAGGTGGTAGTCTACCTATCACCGAAAGTGTAATAAGAGACCTTGGGACAGAAGTGGACAGTAGTATCTCCTTTGATAATCACATCACCACAGTAGTCAGGAAATCCTTCTACATGGCACACCTCATCACAAAAGGTTTCTCATCCAGGGAAAAAGAGGTCATTGCTCCCCTCTACTCATCACTCATTAGACCTATTATAGAGTACAATGCTCATTTTGGTATGTACCTCACAAGACATCTACAACAACTAGAAAGGCCACAGAAATACCTCACAAAGAGGATTACCTGCCTCAAACAGATGCGCTACACAGACCATCTAAAAAAACTCCAGCTTTACTCTGTCGCATATCGCCTACTCTGAGGTGATCTCTACCTAACATACAAAGGTATGTCAAACCCAGAGCTGTTGGACATGCTCCACTTAAAGAAATCCCAATCCCTCCAAGCTACATGCTTTAGGGACCTAAACCTTGTCACCACAATAAACAGAACATGCTGGAGAGATAGATTCCTGTCCCAGAGACTTCCCATACTCTGGAACAAACTACCTATCTATATCAAACAAAGCTCCTTATTAGCACTCTTCAAGAATAATCCTGATGATTGGATGGGAAATAGGGAATTCACTACGGGGATCACCTCTATGGCTCTGCTTGACAGGGGAACAGGAAAATAATTCTTTTGGATAGCAAAAGCCAGGGTACCTTTTTGGCTAGGCTTATATAGGCCCTAGAGCCAATAGCCTAGTACCAACCTATGAACCTACCTATGAACTACACTAATACCCATACCTCTCAACTTCCATGAATCATGCGTCTGGCTATGATTCTGTCCTTCAGATTTAGCCTTGCTTATTATAGTTTTATTCTATTACTCATAAAGTCAGATATGTTTATGAGTGCAAAATTTATTATGTACATAAGCTAAGCTTATACAAAGACTTACTACCCCAAATTACATATTATCTAGTATAGAAAGATCTTCTGTTGTGAAAAATACATAACCTTTCTTACCCACTGCTATAATTTTTAAGAGCCAGTGCTAAGATTTTTAATATGTATCTATCTGCAAAAATAAATAGCTAGATAGATAGATATAGATATACAGATATAGAAGCATATTTGCATGTTTGACAGATGTTCAAAGCATTAAAATTTTGAATGCCTGTCATTCCTCTAAAGAAGTTTGAACCACAAAGATTTGAATACTTGAATACAATCTAGCTCAAATCACAAAGATATATATATAAAAACACAAAATCTATATATATATATATATATATTTTTTTTTTTGTAGAGGGCAAGTCCACCCCTGCAACCGAAACACGTGCTAATTATATCTAAAATTTCTGAGGCTGCACTACAGTAGAAAAAGGGCAAATTCCCTGATCACTTCTATATCTTGATCTTATGCTGAAAAAAAGCCAGTACATGTAATGAGCTGATTTTCAATCAGGTGTACCAGCTTTTTTACAGTTCAGAAAGTTGTTGCTTCTATTCGTTGAATGGAACCTATATATATATATATATATATATATATATATATATATATATATATACATATATCTATACATGCATATATATTTTTTCATAGTAATAGCCTACAATTTTTGAAGTTTTTAGATTAGCTGCATCCAGTAATTGTTCTTCTTCTTTCATCTTTTCCCGGTTAGGGGTCGCCACAGCAGATCACCTGTCTGCTCATGATTGATAGTGGGGGTTTTACGGTGTCGAGTTGCAATATCTATTTGCTGTGGGTTAAGTGCTATACATATTACATATATATTGCATGCTAAACGCTGATCATATCATGTTCTAAGATTTTCAGTCCAAAGTGGTAGCTTCAGAGCTTTGTAGTAAGCCCTCCAAACAGATTAATCTTACAATTTGAGAATAAAAAAATAGATCTTGTAATAGCCCTCAAACTGACTGTATTTACAGTTTAGTTCTTTACACAGAAGAATACATTGATTTATTTAGTTATTTATTGCATTTGTTATCCAGGAAATCTACTGGGTCTAGGAGCCCATTTTCAGTAGAGGCCTGGAGAGAAAAGCTCCACATAACATTAATAGTACATACAAGAAAAAACACAATATACAGTGTATAATACAGTCTCAATGCATGGAAATAAATATTAAACACAATGGTGCAAGTTATTTACAAACATTGCACATCAGCATTGTGTACAGTTTGATCATTGAGGATGGAGTTAGTCATTTAGGGTAGCAGTTCTGATTGTTACTTGTTGGAATTTTGTAAGTATAAGCAGTTGAATTCAGCAGGTCAGAGAGACCTCCTAAGTAATGATATTGTAGAGGGATATAGTAGTGGATCAGGTGTTAGAAGGTACTATTTTGGCTCAAGTACATTGCCAGAGAGAAAAGAAGTATAATCTGAGAGACTTCTTAAAAAGAGCAGGATTGTTCTGATCGAAGGTACATGTTGGTTTTATATGATTTTATTTATTTACGAATTTAGAATGCAAGCACTGCACACATTTAAAACCAACAGTAATCAATACAATCTAGATCAACAGAAGTAGGGTGCATGGCACAGAAGGATAAAGTGTTGTGTGCTAACAGACAACCTCGGTTCAGTTATTGGCCTTGTGCTGCTGGAGTACGCTAGGTAGGGCACAAGTGAGTGGCTCCCCCTGGATAAGCCACTCTGATAGGGGCGTAGAGAATTGCAGTCTGGACTGCTGAACACCTGCCAGCTAGTAGAATCTGAGGGTCCCAGTGAATAGCATGTGGGTGATGATGAACACCCACCAAGCAGTCTGTGCTCTGTCACCAGGGAATACATGCTTGCATGGAAGCTTGCATGTATGTCAGCAAGGTACTCTGGGATGATTCATTTCTCTATGTCTCCCATGGGAGTGAGTGAAGAATTTCAGAGGACTGTCTAGATTATTCCCTTCAGAAGAAAGGGGATAAATGTGTGAAAACTGATGGTTGACAGGAAATTTGGAAAAATACACTCAGAAAAACAATAGCATAGTATGACAACTAAAATGGGGACGCTGAAGAAACTACCATAAGAAAAATGAAAATGATCACATAGTAAAAGCAGAGAGATTTAGCATAAAATTTTAAATACATCATCTTAAAAGGATTGCACTCACCCTATTCAAGAAGGATAATACTGGCAGTGCATCATTACTCAATCAAGCTGCATTAAAAATATATGTGTAAAATACATTCATGGATGATAGTTAATCATTCATGTTTTAAGAAACTGTAACATTGTAGCCAGGTGATTACTCAGTTGTTACAAATACTAACTGGTTTACTGCATGTATTTTTTGAAGTAGTTTGTATAGGAAAGGATATGGAATGTTATTAAGTTCAATGTCTTGCATTGTTTATTTTATTAAACATTAAATGTTTTGGCTACAAAATGCCATATCCTGATGTGATTTTCATTCCAGCTTCATTGGTGTGTTATTGTGCCGGCTCTGGCTGCATATTATCTTATTTGGTATGGTGTATTTAATCCTTAGGTAGTATGCACAGACCTAGCCTTAGTTTTCATAGGACTGATTTTAATTCTAATATTAATTAGTAAAAATATAAATTATTTGTTCATTAGTATTGTAGTAGTAGACCCATGTCTCCCTTCCTCTGACTTTTTCAGGTCTGCATCCTGTCTATTACAAATTACTGAGGTTCTTTTTACATTATGTCAACATTGTATGAAAAAAAAAACATACAAGTGGTACAGAACTGATATGGATACTACAGAGGTGCATTCTATTGCCAATGTTAACTATTCAGTAGGCAGTATACTTTCATCTGTTACCAGAAATAGCAGAAGGCTGTGTGTTCTTTTCCCTCAGTAGGAGCTAGGATTCATGTTTTAAATGTAATATCCTGATCATCATCTAGTCTAGTAACACTCATTCTAAATAATATGGTCAGTCATGTCAGTTTACAAGGCATCTCCCATTAATGCCAAGAAGATGAAAACTGCATCAGATTCCTAACACTGATCTGTATATAACCATTTCCAATCTACATGTCTAACAATATCTTCAAATGTTTTGGCATTCCTGACTACACAAATCTTTGGCACAGGTTCAGCCATTATCTCCTACTCCATTATGAAACCTGATATTGTACTCTAGATGAGGGTAGAGGTATGTTAAATTTTATTTTCACAAAAAACAAATAAGCAAATAGGCATATTCTTAACAAGACACGTTATTTGCTGGAAATCTTGAGAGTAAAAATTTTGATTGTTATACAAATAAGGGAGTGGGGTTGGGGTTAACAGAAGTGTTTTCAAGGTTGGCTTAATGGCTAAAATGTTCATCTCACAGATACAAGGTAAAGGGTTTGATTCTCACCCTTGGTCACTAACTTAATATTGGCTAAGCATAAAATAGTCTGCAGACTGATTACATTATAGTTAACTATGAACCTACATTTATATCACAAATAAAATAAAGTGAAAGTAAAAGTAAAGCAAAACAGAAAATTAAAACAAACAGATCACATTTATATATTTACATAGCTATATTTCAACTTCTTAACAGCATACTTTGCTTCAAACCCCCCAACTCTTTCTACCATAACCATAACTTTTTAACTTTAGTTTCCTTAATTCCATCTTTATATTCTTTTGCTTGTTGTGCAATAATGTAATGCTCTTTCTTTTCCAAATAAACCATAAGATGAAGCTAAAATTGAATCCAATTTATTATCTTTATCCATTGTAAGACCCCCATATGTGCTATAAAGAACCCTTTCTTCATTAATGTCTCTGACGCATTCCTTTACCTTTTACTGCTGCCAAACAGAGAAGAGCTGCTACAGAAAACGGTGAGAAGCTGATAAATACTTAATTCAGACACACACACACACACACACACACACACACACACACTCTCTCTCTCACACACACACACACACACACACACACACACACACACACACACACACACACACACACATGGAATATATAATATGGAATAGTAAAATGTAATATTTCACAAAAAAGGTTACCTAGAAATAGTGCAAAATGGATTACAAATATATGATGTAAAAAGAAAATAAAGGTAAACTTTGGTGTGTCTCTTAGCATTCATCTCAAGAAAGATTATCTTTCTGTTCATTTTTTTCTATATTATCTTGAATATTTACTGCTTCGGTTCTTTCTGGATAACACTTTCATTCAAAATGTCGGTGCTATCCTTTATCTCATTAAATGGTATATTAATCATTTTTTTATATGTGACTTGTTGAGCAGCACCTGAGTTTTATTGATATCTAAAATATGACCAATTAGAAGATAATGAAGGAATAAAACAAACCCTTACTCAAAGTTAATGCTATAATCATAAAAAAAAAATACATGAAAATCTATTAACTCCCAACAAAAAGAAAGCGGTGATCATGATCTAAGTTAATGAAATATTAATAACCAAAGTAAGTTACTTCATCTACTTCTAGATTATAGCTATTCTTTCTAATTAGTTTAAGCATTGAAAGAGATACCCATCATAAAGCATAGTTTTGGCAAAAATGTCAGATATAAAGGTTTGCATATGGCCATGGTTGATGATGTGCTTGTCTCCATTTGAGAGATATTGTGTAGTATGTCTAACATCCTTCAACTCTAGGCACATTTCTTTTTATTTTTAATTTCCGGTATCTGGTAACAGATATATTTCCTGTAAAGAGTGATGTCAAATGAGAAGACATTAAGATTTAGCTATGTGTTGCACAATCATAGCATTATACAAAATTACATATTTGACCAGTTTAGCAAGATCTATCTTTGCAGTTTGATACATTTCTCAATATTTCACATAAACAGCATCAAATATGGTAAATTATAGAAATACCCTAGATAAGGAGCTATTCTCTAATTGCTTACAGTTATTGCTCAATAAACACTACAAATGGAAAAAAATGGAAAGGGAAGGCAGCTTTTGTCTAACTGTAAAGTAAATTTGGAGAAGACATGTGCCTTAATCTTAACAGAGGCTGATATGTCATAACAAGCATTCAAAAGGAAGGATCACCAGTACTAAATGATTATATCTTCCTTTACTAATTCAGTTTGATGAGGACCAAAATCATAAAAGTATATTTCTCATTCTGAATGCCAAACAATGATACAAATATTCCAGTCACTTTGAAAGACCAGCACTAGTAACTGGTAAGGTTTTTAGTAGAATCTAGAAGAGAAGCTACTGTTAAAAAGGAATAATTTGTAGAGCATATAAAATATTGCATGATAACTGTAGGAATCAATCAGGGAGGTTTGGAAAGAGAGATTGGATAAGCAATTCACAAAAAAAAAAAAAAAAAAAAAAAAAAAAAAATGGGGATATATGTTTGTCTCGCAAACATGCAACAAAATCTAGAAGATTTAGGATTTTTGCCTGGAAATGTTTACATATATATGTTTATACCCCAAGTAGGTTACACAGAATTTTCCCTCAGGTAGATAGTAAATGTTGGAGGTGTGTTGTTTAAAAAAGTGGCAATTGGGAACATTTTCTGGGAGTGTAATGAGTTGGCAGACTAAAGATTCTCTGCAGACAACTCTATCAGAGATACTGACAGAGAAAATTGGAATAACTAGTGAAATAATATTTTTGAGTTATGATACAGATTTGGAGTTGGCTAGACATAGTAAGGTCTTACAGAGTATAATTATGGTGGCTACTAAAAAAAAAAATCACTAGAAAATGGAAATCAACGTCTAAACCACTTGTACTAGAACTAGTGAATACAGTAACAGAGATAAAGCAACTCAAATTGGGATCTTTAGAAAAGGGTTGGTGCAAATTACAAAGGAAAAAAGGGAACTGTGGGAATAAAACATACTGGGGAGGAATGAGGTTTAAAAGAAGGCAGGATTTGAATGAGCTATGTAATGTTTGGCTGACAATGATTGGGTAGATTATAAGTGATGTATAATGTTTTCAACTAAATTTATGACAACATGGTTTGTAATGCAAAATGCTTGCAACTAAGATTATGTCAATATGGTTTGTTTTCATTTCCATAAATGTATGCTTGCCTGTGTCATAACTGATAATTTAATAAGGGTGTTTCCTGTTTTATATATATATATATATATATATATATATATATATATATATATATTATAGTCAGTTGTTTCTAAAGATGGTGCTTGATAAAAAGATCATAAATGTTGCGAGTGTGGCCTAATGGTTAAGGTGTTTGCCTTACAAACACAAGGTGCAGGGTTTGAGTCTCACAAGGGATAATTGGCTAGGATTAAAATGGCTTGCATGGGCAGTTAGCTTAGTACTAATCTATGAATCTATGTACAGGTATGATTTTATTTGAAACAGGGGAGATGATGGCCTGTCTTCAGGTGCTGATTTAAATGCATGCTAGAAAACCTCACCTACCACAATGTCAAAGAAATTCTGAATGTTAATATTTCAGTTCGATGGTCCACTGAAATCAAGCAAAGAAAGATGCATGTTTTCCCCTTTCACAGAACTGTTACTTCTACGTGTATAACTCAGGCTTAAAATAGGGGTGACTATACTGACGGAAGGGAAACTGAGGAAAAAGACTGCAAGGAATGACAGTCTGAGAAAGCTCATGCAAATATGATTGATTAAAAGAGCATACATCTGCTGAAGGGCTCTGCCAAATATTAGTTAATACAGCTCGAAATGAGCAAGTTATTCATTAAGATTTTGAGAACAATAAAAGTATGGAATCTTTGTTCACTTTGGAGAAAGTCTTATAAAATAATGAATCTTGTACTTGCTGCATTACGAGGGAAAACACTGTTATAATTGGCTTATACAAACACCCTAAAATAATTTAGAGATTGTAACACATTGTGGCATATCTGTAAATGAAGAGGCTGTTCTCATTTTAAAAGACAGCTGAAAAGGTGATAGGCTTAAGATTCTGAAACATTGTGAGTCATATTCACTAAAGCAGTATCTAAGAAATACCTAAACTAAAATTATTCCGTTAGGACCCATTTGTAGTACTTTTGATTATTTTTGGCAGGGCAGTATAGCTGCCAATGGCTGCAATAGATCTCCAGTAGATGGACATCTTACATCCATTGTTAACCATATAAATATGAAGAGAACAGTAGTCCTAGTGTAGTTAGTAAACTGTATTCCAGTATCCTTAGTTATTTCAAGCGGCAAAATCTACTAATTAATGTATAGTTACCACGTGAAGTGAGACAGTAACTGTGAACATTTCTAATGCTATGTGGGGAAGTTTACTGAGCATTGCAAGAAGAGGACAGTGACAATATCAGAGGACGAATTGGGAGAATTATTTGATATAAGTCCCCTGCATCAAATGCAGAAAAAAATGCTGTACATAAAATATAAGGTAGCTGTCTCCAAACATCAATCTCCCAACACCAGTATCTAGACTATCCATCCTTTCTCTTTAACACTATAAAAAGAAAATTGTTTGAAACTTGGTCAGTGATTTACAATACAGTTACAATCTACAAGTTCACTACCTTCTTACTAGGCTTCTGGTTGTCATCTGATTTATTGTAGTAGGACAACTTAATCACATTGTTAGCCTCAACCTTCACACTAAAATTGTACTACCATTCTTTAAGCATTCCTTTTTAATACCCCTACATAAATTACCTCACCCAACTTGGTTAATGATTACAAGCCCATAATACTACCTTTAAACTAAAAAAAAAAAAAAAAAAAAAAATCTTGCTTTTTTCTCACTTTCTGAAATTTAAATAAGTTCAGTTACAGATTTGCTGTTCTGAACTGTTTGTAAGTTTCTTGGAGGCCAGTGCTTGCTTGGGCTAAAGGTAAGTCTCTGTGTTCATCAGTGGCAGTGATTAACACTGAACAGCCTGCCTGCCCCTGTAGGAGTGGTTACTGCCTAGAAGCTGTAGTTTTATTGGCCATTTTGGGTCAATTCCAAACTCCTTGATCTCTCTCTCTTAAAACCCTGCTGCCTCGTGGTTTTGGAGTCTTTCCAGGCTTGATAGTTGTTGCTGAAGCACCTACCAAGGGGAGAAAACGCTGAGAGAAGAAAGGAGCCACTTTGAGATTATAAGTATTTTCTTCTGATTTTTTTGTTTAAAATTTCTGCTTTGCCGCCTACTTTTCAGCGTTTTCTGGCTTGCTAAAGTTGATATCTGTAGTAGAAACAGTATTTAGAACACATCTAGAGCCTGCTTACTGCATTTCCTGTGTTGCACTTAATTTAAAATTGTTTTTTTCTTAAAACTGCATTATACCTGACTCTGGCCTAGCACTCAAGTGTGGGGTCATGTATTGCACTGTTCTGACTAGTTTGCTACTTGTGTATCTCTGCTACCTTTAAACTAAAACAAAAAAAAACAAAAAAATCTTGCTTTTTTCCCACTTTCTGAAATTTAAATAAGTTCAGTTACAGATTTGCTGTTCTGAACTGTTTGTAAGTTTCTTGGAGGCCAGTGCTTGCTTGGGCTAAAGGTAAGTCTCTGTGTTCATCAGTGGCAGTGATTAACACTGAACAGCCTGCCTGCCTGCCCCTGTAGGAGTGGTTACTGCCTAAAAATGTTTTGGGCTGATTCCTAGCTCTTTCAAGTTCCCTGCCTTGAAACCCACTTTTGCATGATTTTGCACATAGTGCAGCATCGGGCAGCACCGCATAAACGTGTTTAAACTATTCCCAGCTCCACAAGGTCTGCTCTTCACTATTTCCCTTAGAACTGTTCTAAATCTCAAAGTACGCACTCTATTTTCAATCTAAAGCCCTGCACTTGATCTTATAAGTAATCTTATAAGTAAACACTAACTAACTAAAGCACTACACCCTTTTATACTCCTTATAAGTACTTGGCTCCCTATTGGTCCTTTCTGATCAGTCAAAAACTATTCCTTATACTTTTCTGGCATGTCCAGTAGTCAGTTTCGGGTTTACTCTCCAGTCCAGCTGGTGAATCTGGGTATCTTGAGGCAATGTTACAACTGCCTTATGTACACAGACCACCCTCTCCTCCTCCCATCAAACTTTTCCATGTGGACATTGTCACATGTGCCCACATATATCCAAGAACACATGTTTTTTTCATCCAGATGGCTTATTTACTTCTATACCTAGATTTTATAGCGATTGTGACAGCACCAATCTTATTTATCTAGCTATATGTGATTACTGCCAGGCATTTTATGTAGGCCTCATGAAGAGACGGCTTCGTGATAGGGTCTACAACCATTATTATGACATCAGGAAGGGCAATGAGACCAACGCTTTGGCTAAGCATATTCTAGAATATAATACACATAGTTTTCATTTTTTGGTCCTGGAACTTGTGCCAATTAGTAACAGGGAAGGAGATAACATGAATCAATTGGCTGTTAGGGAACTTAAGTGGATCTTCACTTTGAAGGCCCACTTATACCCAGGTATTAATCAATATGTATCTGTTAAACCCATCCTCAATAATAGGAAGTTGTGAGATATTAACATATACTTAGATCTCTGCTTTGCATATAGTTTGATTTCTCACTCCTGTTTTGATACATGTGTTATCTTAGGATTGTCTTATTTATACTTAACCTCATAGATTTCACCTATGGTTATCTGCTTGCACTCCTGTGCTTGATCTCGTAGATAGTTCATAAGCCTGTTGTATTCAGCACCTTTGGGTATGTCTTTGGTTTTTTTCACATTTTTTGATAAACTTGCCTCATGGTATGCTTTAGATTCATGCATGTATACTGTCATAATGTGGTTGGTAACACAGCATTACCATTAGTGCTTTGACTCTCTATCCCCTTGCCCCCTCCCCCCTTTTTTAGTAGTTTCTAGCTTTTTATTATGCATTTCTGTTGATTGGTTTGCATAATAAGCTAGTAAAAAATCTTTTATTGTATGAGTGGGGACTTTGTATTCAGTACGTATATCTTTTCCAGCTGATTTGGTACCTTGCAACGTTTTGATAGCTGGGTTTTTCCGTCATTACATTGGCATTGATATACTGCCCTATTCCATTTAGCTATTGATATCTGCTGCTTATATTTAGTATTTATACATGTTTTACTTTTCATTTTTTATTCAGCAGAAGTCGTAGGTTGTGTATGTTTGAATGTTCATTAGGCTGTTAATGTTTTTAAAAACTGTATGTTTATTGGTCTTCCATATTAGAAGCCATTTAGTAGCCTATTGGATTATTTGTTGTTTTAGCTTCAGGTGAGTAGTTGAATGGTAGTAATAGATAGCTGTCCCCTGATGTATAGGTATGGACTACTTGCCTTGATATAATACTTCCTTATTTATAATGGTTGTCATAGATTTGTTAAATATTGACGCTAGTTAAGTCAGACCTTATATAGGAACGACATAAAGTTGTTGCCTTTCTTACTTGGTATCAGCAGCTGCTATACACAGCCCTTTAAGTGTTTGATGTGAGCAGGACGTTTTTATTCAGTATTCGATCTTGTGTGGATTGGTAACCCATTTGATTGGATAGACAAGATTGGTATCCTGTCAGCAATGATCGTTTTATACTGAATTATTATTTATCAGTTATGGGGTAAGATTAGGGTACATCTCTAAGTTGTGTTTCAGGTTTCCACTGAGACACAACACGTGACCATGCTGTCATGGAGTTATCCTTGATGTCCTTCCAGCGTCAATTCTGTTTTTAAGCAACATGATTAGATCGCAGCTTTTTATTCTTGTATTGTTACAAGTTGTCATTCTATATGATGTGACCTATTTTTCATGGAGCAGCAGTTACCCATGTTGCGTTTGTTGTTATGAATAGCGCACAGGGTTTTTCTATATGCTGAATATTTTCTACAAGGATTGGAGCATGTATGGGTTAGCGACGCTGGATATGAGCCGGTAGGGTAAACATGGTTACTTATGTTAACAGCAACATTGCTAGTTAAACTATGGGATACTGTTTCTCAGTTTTTTAGTCTTATGTTTTGTATATATATATATATATATGTAGAATATGTAGCTTTGTTTTAATGTTAATGCGACCATAATACTAACCGTTTTGCGGTTAGGCAATTGGTTTCAATATGCTGTTTAAGTGTGTTGTAGTTTGATCATGGCACTTCTGGTTTATAAGCGTTTCATTTCTACATTGTTTAATATATTTTATTTTACTTTTATAATGTTTGAATGGTGATTTTTTAACACTGTGTCTTTAAATTAGTAGAGGCAAACTGATTGCTAGCTATCATCTAATTAAGGTTTAATTAGTCATTTTTAGCGCCAAAAGTTTTTGTATATAAGGCAGTCATGCTATGTTTTATTACACCTGATGAAGCGAATTTTACATTCGTGAAAGCGCTTGTGGTTTTATTTCAATAAAGAAGCTTCCTGTTCCTACATCAGCTCCGTGTGGTGACTCCAGTGGATTTCGTGTGTTTCAAACTCAAATGTATGTGAGAGATGCAACTATATAGCCAAACTGGAGGCTGAACTCTCTCAACCCAGCACTGGCACAGTCAGTCAGGAGAAGGAAACCACATACACCACTATTCCAGTCTCACATAGACCTATCAAATCAGCAAACCAAACACATAAACACACACAAATATACCCAGAGGCTCTAAATAAAAATCTGCAAAGCAGACATCCAAGCAACTGCTACCCCACAACAATACCCACGCATCACATATTTCACAAAGTCAGTGTGCCACACAGCCACAGCCCTTAAGGCTAAACAACACACCTAATACATTTGTAATAGGGGACTCTATTGTCAGACACACTGATGTCCCACTCACCAGACTGAACAAGGAGAAGGTCACTGTAAGCTGCCTGTCAGGTGCCAGGATCCACCACATAACACAAGCACTCAGGTCACTCCAAAGCAAGTACAAATATGACTCTGTTATTGTCCATGCTGGTGTGAATGACCTGAGATGTACCTCCCTGGACTACATGAAAAGAGACGTAGAGGACCTCTCTGATCATGTAGCCTGGACCGGTATGACCCTGACCTTGAGTAGCATCTTGCCCTCACCAAGTATGATGTCACAGTATAAATACAAAATGATCAATTTTAACAACTGGCTAAAGTATTGGTGTCATTCTAAGGGGATTCAATGTCTGTCAGCCTGGGATGACATGCTCGACAAGCCACGTTGCTTTGCTAGGGACGGCTTGCACCTGTCACCCCTGGGCTTTCGAATACTGGTTAAGGCTCTTGCCACCCCCATAGTGCCTTTTCTAGGCAAGGCTTAAAAGACAAACCCACCTCCATAGACAACATAAGAAAAAAAAAACTAAGGGTAATGCTGCTCAATGCCAGAAGTCTAAACCTCAAGATGCACACATTCGAGGCTCTCCTCAGTATGGAGAATATCGATATCTGTGCAGTGACAGAGACTTGGTTCAAGGCTCCAGAGAGCACCCCAGCACTACCAGGTTATACCTCATACCATGCTTTTCGGCCCCAAAACTCAGACCGAACCACAAAAGGAGGGGGAGTATCCATATTCATCAAAGATATCCATACCTCCAGGTTAGTGGCACTGCACAAAGCATCAGAGACCATCCATGTACAATTAACAGTGGGAAAAACTGCCTTTCAGTTTGTAGCTTGCTACAGACCACCCTTCCAAACTCAGGAACCCCACTCGGCCTTCATGAGAACACTGGAGAATATGAAGGTCTCTCCAAACACAATAATATTGGGTGACTTCAACTACCCAAACATCAACTGGGAAAACTACTCAAGCCCCAACACTCTTGCCCAATGGTTTCAAGAATTTATAAACTCAAATGCTATGGAACAACTGGTCACCACTCTCACTAGAGAGGGTAACATATAGGACCTGGTCATCACCAATATGGGGACTCTATGTTCCACACCAGAGGTATGTCAATCATTGGTAAGATTAGACCATAAATTAATCTCACTGGGCATCCATATCCCATCTCCACCCCCAACCAAGGAAATCACGGTGAAAAATTTCTCAAAAGCAAATTTCACACTTCTCAAAACCTAGGTGGAATCCTTCAAAGCCACCAGGCCAGTGGAAAATACTGCCCAAACAGCAGAATCCTTTACAAATGCATTCTATGGGCACTTACAGGAATGCATGGATCATGCTATCCCAAATAAAAACCAAGATTCACTCCTCCAAAGGCAGGAGACCAGTCTTGTGGACCCCGACCATAAATAAGCTATACAACAGAAGGAGGAAGCTACTACATGACAGAGCAAAATCCCAAAAAGGGAAGGCATCTCTGATCAGTACTAGCAAGAAACTACAATCCCTCATAAAATTATCTAAGGCCAGCTTCGAAAGAAAAATTGTGCAAGACACTAAAGATAATCACAAGACCTTCTTTAGTTATGTCAGGAATCTGGGGGGCAACTCCCAGATATGCTCTGAGTTAGTACAAAATGACAAAAAATACACTGATCCCACAGACATTGCCAACATCCTGGCAGACAGGTTCAGTGCAACCCCCTCCCTTCCCGCCCAAAAGACCAAATGTCTATCCCAACACAGAATGTAGCCTCCCTGACATCACAAATGCACAGGTGAGAGCTGCCCTCTCCAAAGCAAAAAACACACCATCAATGGGACCAGATGGTGTCCCAGTCTGCGTCTTACATGAGCTCCAAGAAGAACTAAACCCTCACATAAAGTCACTGTTCAGTCTCAGCCTTACTACAGGATATGTACCCAAGGAATGGCATACAGCAACAGTGGTCCTGCTCCACAAAGGTGGTGCCACAATGGATCCAGGAAACTATTGCCCTATAAGCTTGACTAGTCTGGTCTGCAAAGCTATGGAGCGTATCATAATGGAACTCATAAACAAGGACATTGGTAACCTCCAGACACTGGATCCTACCCAATTCGGCTTAGTTAAGGGCAGATCTTGCCTCTTGAACCTAGTCGACTTCTTTGAAACAGTTGCCAAGGCCATAGATGAAGGGAAGGTAGTCCACATGGCCTACCTGGACCTCGCTAAAGCCTTTGACACAATACCCCACTCAGGCATCATAAATAAGCTCACCAGCTTAAATATCAACCCCTATGTCACAAGATGGGTTGCAAACTGGCTCAGGGATAGAACCCACATGGTCAAAATTGCAAGTGCCATGTCAGACTCCAAACCAGTTACAAGTGGCGTCCCACAAGGCTCAGTCCTGGGACCTCTCTTGTTCGGTATATACTTCTCTGAGGTATAGGCTAATACGGGAGGACTATGGCTGACCATGTTCACAGATGACTGCAAGCTGGGCGCCATAATCAACTCTCCGGCTGACACAAGCATCCTCCAAAAGGGTCTCAAAGAGACAGATAACTGGTGCCAGAGCCATGGCCTTAAGCTAAATGCCAAAAAGTGCATAGTCATCCCCTTTGGGAAAAACAAAGTGCCCACAAATTACCACACAGGTGGTAATCTGTTAAGTACGGAAGAAGTAATTAGGGATTTGGGGACCCATGTAGATAGAAACCTCTCTTTTGACAATCATGTTGCCAGAGTGGTTAGAAAGACCTTCTATATAGAGCACCTTATCATGAAAGGGTTCACATCTAGAACAAGAGTGGTCATTGTGCCCCTCTACTCATCACTCATCAGGCCCATAATTGAATACAATGCCCCATTTGGGATGTACCTTACCCGACACCTGCAGCAACTGGAAAGGCCCCAAAAGTACCTCACCAAGAGGATCATGGGACTCAAACAGATGCTCTATGCAGTTCAGCTAAAGAAACTCCAGCTCTACTCAGTTGCTTACCGCCTACTCAGAGGTGATCTATGCCTGACGTATAAAGCCATGTCCAATCCAGAATTAATGGACATGCTTCACCTCAGGAAATACAAATCCCTTAGAGCTACACGCTCCAGGGACCTAAACCTCAGCACAGAAACAAATAGGACATGCTGGAGGGACAGATTCATATCCCAGAGGCTGCCCTCACTCTGGAACAGAATCCCAATCCATGTTAGGCAGAGCCCGTCACTGACTCTCTTCAAGAGAAATCTTGACAAGTGGATGGGAGATTGTAAGTTCACCCCTGGGATCTCTTCTGTGTCCCTGCTAGACAGGGGCACAGTAAACTAACCTTAAAAGGGCTATCTTCTGGGACCTCCAGAAGAGCTGCTTGTTTAGGGCATGGAGAGGAGAGATTTGTTACTTGACTGCAATAGTCCAGAAATAGATTATGGTTGGAGCATATTTTTCAATTACAGAAGCACAGTCAACCAATCTAAAAGGGTGGCGAAAGCCAAACACACTGGCTAGGCTTGTAAATGCTCCAGGGCAGATAGCCTAGTATCAACCTATGAACCTATGAACCTATGAAAGGTTTACCCACTGGCAAAAATCTTTGAGAAACTTGGATATACACAAATCTTGGAATACATTATCAGATGTGTTATACTTACTTACAAAAAAGTGTGATTTCAGACCCAAATAAAGTAAAGCTAGCAGACCAAATTGATCAAAATATGGAAAAGAGGTGAACTAACTGGAGCCATTGTTTTAGAAGTTAAACATGCATTTGAAAATGTCAATCATAGTTTGCTTAAACAATCTTTTCTTTTTTTTCAAGTTTTGTAACAGTTTGATAGCAACCTGTTTCTCAGAACTTTCAAAGTTCACACAAATAATATCTGATACTTTGACAGTACCTCAAAAATGTACCCAAATGCAATGAGCTAATCCCTAAAAAAGTTTGCATTCCAATACAAGGGCTATAGCCAAAATAGAAACAAATACATTTGGTAATACCTTTACCCCAATTACAATATTTTGCCCACTATACCTGAATGTGTAGTTTCCCCTGTAATCACCTTGAAACAAGTCCCTGTCAAAGGCTAAAATAATGTTTCTAAGGGGCCAGATAATATATCATGCTGCATTTTCATTAGTGGCAAATATGAAGTACATGCCTCTACTTAAAATGTTCATCCTCAATCTGTCTAAAAGGATTTTTTCCATTGCCAAGAAAACAATCATTGTGACTCATCTACATAAGAGTGCCCCCCCTGCAAACTCAGATAATTATAGTCCCATCAGCCTTCCTAGTATCATATGCAAAGTCATGGAACTAATCAAAGCAAAACACATGTATGCAGACACAGGCAAATTAACTAATCTAGTACCACTCAGTCTGGTTTGGTGAAGGGTAGGTTCTGACTCCTGAACCTAGTAAATGTCTTTGAAAATGCTATGGAGGCATCGGATGATGCACTCTAGCTAAACCTTGTCAAGGCTTTTGACACTGTCCCCCAGGCTGGTATTATTGCAAGGTCAAACCAACTTAATGTAAATCCTATGTAGGCTATAGGATTACACATTGGCACTCCAACACATCCCAGGTAGTGAGTTTTGTTGATACCCTCTGTGAACACAAAATTGTAACTTGTGTGGTACCACAGGGATTAGTGCTGGGGTCTCTCCTATTTATAATTTATTTTGCAGACATCCAAATTTCCCCGAAGTGTGGTTGACAAATTTTGCTGATGACTGTAGGCTGGGCACTGCTGTCTGTTCATCCACTAATGCAAAACTGCCCCAAAAAGGGCTGGAATATTTGCATACATAGTATACGTTAAAATGTCTCAAGTTAAATGAAAAAGAAGTGCATTGTAGCAGCATTCAGCAAAAAGTTAATCCCACCTCATATGTCACACATGGAACACCTTTTCAAACCGATATGGGCATAAGAGACTTGGGCACTAATGTGGACAACTCTCTCTAATTTGATAATCGTGTTTCTGCCATAGTCGAGAAATTTGGTCCAGTTAGTTTCCAAAGAAATATTTTCAAAACCCAAAGAAGTAATTTTACCAATTAACGCTTCACTTATAAGAATCATCATCAAATAAAATGCTCCCTATGGCATGTACAACTCCAGCAGACTGCTCAACTAAAAGGGTTTCAATGACTTTTGGTAAAGAAATAAAAGCCTTAAAACTTTCAATTATTTTGATAGATTAGCACAGCTTTCCTTATACTCAGTAGTCTATCAGGTGCTTTGAGGTGACTTGTGTCTTTCTTTTTGAGACCTAAAAAAACCTAACCAAATCTGACCTTCTATGTCTTCATAAAAACAGTGTTCTACAAACATCTGTGCTAGGACCCTAAACTTACACAAGAAAATAAACAAGACTCACTGAAGGGCTAGGTTCCAAACTAAACATATTCCCATTACATAGACTAAGTTGCGAGTACAGGTCAAGCAAAATACTACTTCATATGCCTTTAAGGCTAGCCCTGATAATTGGATGGGTAGTCATAAATTTACAGCAGGACTGTCATATATGGCCATGCTTGATTTGGGAGCCAGATACTATTAAGTAACCATAACGGGTGACAAGAACACTTAAGTGTGTGTTTAAAGGTGTATGTGGCTAGACTTTTTATGGCCTCTGTGATCCCTTGCCTAATATTGTTCTTATCTTTCTATGTAGCCACATTAGGCTAGTGTAACAGTAATACTTACAATTGTTAAAAGAATGCATTGTCTCTGGCACATTATAACATCACCATCATTCAGTCACTTTCTCATAACTGCAGCTCCCTTCTCCTCTCTCTTTCTTCCCTGCTTTCTATTTCACACTTATACATTTATTTATTTATTTGTCTGTTTAAACTAAAATGGGGATAAAACCCCTTTTCAGCCGAAGCCTGGGAGAAAAGTTTCACATTTAACACCAGTTTTGACATAAAATACAGTTACATGATCAGAAGACATACAAAATATAGGTAGGTGTACATACACAAGAGAAAGAAATTTATAGTGGCTTACATAAATATCACTTTAAGTGGCCTATTCAGTTCATTACTTTAATTGCTGTTAACCACAGGTAATATTCCAGTACCTTTTGCAATGCTTTATCCCCCTTAGATATATACAATGTTGTACATTCATTAGAAATACACACAGTCATGTATATATAGCAAAGAGAGCTAAAACATTTCAAAAGGTACTGTAATATTACTTGTGATTAACAGTAATTAAAGTAATGAACAGAGGAGGCTGCTTAACTATGGAATTATTAGAAAGGGGGAAGTCACTGATAGTGAAATATAGTTTATGTTAATAGCAAAACAACTATGAAAGTACAATTACATTTCAAATTAAGAAGTAAAGTAATCAGGAAAGTGAGAAAGGCTGGGGCTTCATGGACTGTCATACGGAGTATTAGTTATGGATAGATGAGGAGAGCATGATGAAATTGTAACAGAGGGGGCAGTGAGAGAGTGGCTGATCTAATCAGAGAAAATAACACACTGAGTCTTGTCAATTACTGTCTGTAAAGGTTATAACTTATGTAAACATAGTTACTGTTGTCATTTAATGAGCATTCTTCTTGTACAATGGAGAAAAAGAGGAAATGGAAAAAGAATTGTTTGGAAAAAAAGGAAGACGATGTGGCCAGAAAAATTATACTAGTCAGGAACTGAGCAGTGTCAGAGACAATTATTGCTTAGACATTGTTTTATTAGTAACTTGAACATATGTGTCTTGTCTATTTTATTTGTCGCGCGCTAGATTTCCAATTTTTTATCAACTTTATGGGAGTATGGAGAAACTCCAGAAGAGCTGCTAGGGCATGGAGAGGAGAGATTTGTTACTTGACTGCAATAGTCCAGAAATGGATTATGGTTGGAGCATATTTTTCAATAATGGGCACATTTTAGAAAAATAATTAAGTTGTGAACTGTCTTGAGTAGTGAGTATATCAGGTAGTAGGAGAGTTCTAGCCAGTGTAAATCTCTAAGGACTACACAGTGGTGGGTACTTAGTGGGGGCATTTGCTGCAAATATGTTCTAGGCTTGTAAAGGCACTAGGGATGCTAGCCGAGTAACCTTCTATGAACCTATGAACCTATATTGAAAAAGGGTTACTTGTTGAGAAGCAGTATGCACTTTGTTCATAAATATGTTAAAAAGAAGAGGCCCAAGTATTGAACTTGGGGAACCGTGGCTGTAATGGCAAGAAAGTTGAGAGGTCTTGCTTCCAGTTAACTACTTGTTGACTATTTGACAGCTAACTACGGAAGCAGATTAGAGCTGATATGTTTAGACCAAGAGATGCTACTTCATTTAATAGTTTGTGATGGAATACCATGTCAAAGCATTTGGCAGGCTGAGAAAAATGGATTAAATTAGGTCCTCATCGTTTCTCTATTGATTAATTCTGTTGGTAAAGATGAGGAGGGAGTTTGTGGTGCTATGATTTGGCTAGAATTCATGCCATATGGTAAAAAGTAAGCTATAATCATTGTGGAATTTAATTAGGTGGGAGTGTATCTTTCCAGAATTTTGGATGGGGTGAAAGGATTGCTATAGATTAGTAATTAGTCAAGCATGTTAAGTTGCCATCTTTATGGAGGATGATTATAAATGATTGTTTCCAGATTGCTGGGTCATAGTTTTCATGTATAGACCTGTTGATTAGGATGAAGATGTGGAATGTTATGGATATAGCTGCAATTTTTAGGTATTCTACTGGGATGTTGGATGGTAGGTTGGAGTTTTGTTAAGTAATTGCTAGAAAAGAGTTAATGAAGTGGTGGTCAAACTGAGTTGGACTGTTGGAGAGGTAGTGAAGATTTGCCCTGGGTGGAATATTTTTTGATGGACAACCAGAAAAAAGTGGAGTTATTTTGATATGAGTTTTTACAACTGCTACCTATTAACCCTCAGAATTCAGTCCCCTCCTTCCTCAGGCTAAAGACAACAATATGCCTTCCCTCTCTGACTTCATCTAAAACACATTAAATGCACTCCCTTTCAATTCATTTTCTTCCTTCCTGAACTACTGATTATTAATTAATTTCTGTCTTTACCCCTCCATCAAATCACAAAGTACCCTGAATTTATATGCAACTAAGATTCATGTCATTGCTTACAAGTTGTGTAATATGTATCTATATGAGTGAAGAAAAGGGTTCTCACTACTTTTACAGTTAATGAACTTGTTCAACGTGCTTTTCTTACCATGTAATCATGTAAAATTGACTAAAAATTGTAAATATGATTGTGGAGCTTTACTCCTCAGGAGTCCACTGAAAAGGGGCCACTAGAGCAGCTGTCTATCCCAGTAAACAAATGTAAATAAATAATAAAATGATCATTATGAAAAACAGACATAGCACCCAGTGCTATTTTCCTATTAAAAATTTAAGAAGTTACTTACCACATTTGCAAGCATCCTGCTTGCTTTCAGTTATACTACACAAAATGTATTGATGTGTTTCAGTCCTAAGTATAAAACAATATTGAAATTAATATATATATATATATATATATATATATATATATATATATATATATATGTGTGTGTGTATATATATATATATATATATATATATATGAATATCAGATCTACACTGCTAATTAATTGGAATCTCCCAATTATGCCCCTAGAAGCTTTTACCCAGGGTTGCCCCCCCCCCTTTGTACTACCCTAGCCATGCTTCTAAATCAGAAACTACAGAATAAGACTTAATCAAGAGCCATAAAGCCAGTTATTAAATTGTTAACTTAGGCCTGCTAGAAGGCTGAAATAGCTGTTATAATCCAAGTAAGTTCTAAGCCAAAATACAGCTGTGTCTATTGACAGTTAACTTTTGTCATCTTACACCACATAAAATCTTGCATTTGGCAACAAAAAAAAAGCCAATATGACTAAACTACAACTGCTCATTGAACTTCAGTCATAAATATGATTTCAGAGCAGAACAGTAACTGAAATGGAAGTACCTATGAACTCTTAAAATATATTTAAAAGATTTTTATAGGATTGCAAGTGTCCTACATACCCAATGTGTGAGCATGCAGTCCCCACTCCCCGCAACCCTGCTCCTGGTTCCTTATTTTAATTAAAAGACCTGTAATAGTTAGTGACTGATGGAATTATGGGAAAAAACTAGTAATGAAAATAATAGCAGCAACTATTACTATTATTACTATTATTACTATTTTTACTATTATTATTATTATTATTATTATTATTATTATTATTATTATTAATACATTGCAGCTACAGATGAGCAGCAAGTGTTGAAACTCACTAATCTCTTAAATCTTTCTTATGGCACCCACACTCTCTCTTTGTATATATTCGTACACTCCAGATTTTCGCATACTCCATATTTCCACACATTCAGCCTCATGATTCCAGAATTGGCAGCTATTAATTTCAGACTTTTCAAATAGTTGCCTAATATTTATTCATGTATACTAATTCCAAGATTTCTGTATCTGGGAACACAGAACCCATTATGAACTTTATAGGAGAAACACACAACAACTGCAAAAATATATGTTTTTCAGCATATCTTAAATTTTTCTGGATTGATAATGTTTCTGTATTAAATTAAGTGGTTACTATTATTTTATACTTTGCTGTACACAATATGCACTGAATGGGAGCTGCCATGGGCACCATGATTTTGTTTTACAGTCAGTATTTTCACCTTCTTGGTGCATTTTAGAGGAACAGAGAGGAATTCCTAGGATGAGAGGAGCATTTACTGTGGTTTCTTTTCTCATCAGTTTACAAGAGTACTGTGACTGCCTACTTTTGACTGTCAGCATCAATCATTTTTAATTACATTGTTTCCTTTGATTTTCATTAGTGACCATTTCTGCAACAGCAACTTAATGAAATGTTTGAATGACAGGCTTGAAAATGTAGCTGAATTAATCGTTCTTTTCAAAGTAACAACTGTAGTTTAGTGTTGAAGAGAAATTTGACTCATGTTATTAATAGGTGCTACTTGAAATTAGATGATTTGTGCTACATTCACAGATTTTAATATTGTAGCTAGCATTCCAGTCCCCTTCTCCAGTGCACTGACTTATCTCAGCAAAGCACTTTATGCAATGCAAACATGCTGTAACAAAACACCAGCAGAAACATGCACTTCTACAGAAAATACAGCCTAGAAAAAAACGCAAAATCAAATGCTGATAGAAAATAAGAAGAGTAAGATGAAAATATTGTCTTTCTTTGTGGCACTCAGAGTTTGATTAAAGTGAAAGATGGCTAATCTGTAAATAGAAAAACTAATTGTGAGTATTTATTTATTTATTTTTTTCATCTGAAAACTAAGCTTGAAAGCCTTGCTTTTCTTCAGACTCCAGGCTACAGTTTATCCAAGGTTTGATGCTGGTGATCTGTGACTGATAAGGCAGATTTGAATGCCATTGTTTTCTTAATGGCTCTGTATTTGGAAAGTGTGAACTAACCTAATTACTCTGCCACTCTCAGTAGCTTTTCAGTTTAATTTCTTCATGTGTTTTGAGTTTTTAATACCATGACAGGAACGGACCCCATTCCTAAGTCATAGGTTCATAGGTTGGTACTAGGCTATCACCCCTAGGGCCTATACAAGCCTAGCCATAACAATTCCCTGGCTATTTATTCCCACACCATTTACTTCCCTGGACCTCTGTCTAGAAAGGAGACTGACGTGATCCCCGGGGTGAATTTCCTTTCTCCCATCCAATCGTCAAGGTTCCTTTTGAAGAGGGCCAAAGAGGTGCTCTGCTTGACATGTATGGGCAGTCTATTCCAGTGTCTGGGGAGTTTCTGGGTCAGGAAACTATCCCTGAAGCATGTTTTGCTTATTGTGATGACAAGGTTTAGATCCCTGGAGCATGTGGCTCTGAGGGATTGGGATTTCTTTAAGTGTAGCATGTCCAACAGCTTTGGGTTTGACATGGCCTTGTATGCTAAGCAGAGTTCGCCTCTGAGTAGAAGATATGCGACAGAGTATAGCTGGAGTTTTTTAAGGTGGTCAGCATAGGGCATCTGCTTTAGGCCTGTGATTCTTTTAGTGAGGTATTTCTATGGCCTTTCCAGTTGTTGCAGATGTCTTGAGAGGTACATACCAAACAGGGGATTGTATTCTATAATGGGTCTAATGAGGGATTAGTACAGTGGGACAATGACCTCCTTTTTTCTGGATGAAAAGCCCTTAGGGATGAGGTGTGCCACATAGAAGGATTTCCTGACTGTTGTGGTGATGTGGTTATCGAAGGTGAGACCACTATCCACCTGTGTCCCTAAGTCTCTTATCACACTTTCAGTGTTCATTGTACTTCCACCTATGTGGCAATTCACGGGTACATGTTTTTTCCCAAAGGGGATAACTACACACTTCTTGGCATTGAGCTTGAGCCCATGGCTCTGGCACCAAACATCTGTTTCTGTAAGGCCCTTTTGTACAGTATCCACATCATTTGGGGATTTAATAATGGCTCCCAGTTTGCAGTCATCTGCAAACTTTTTTAGCCAGAGTCCCTTAGTATTGGCCTGTACTTCAGAGAAGTAGATGCCAAACAAGAGCAGTCCCAGGACTGAACCCTGAGGTACTCCACTTGTCACTTGTCTGGAGCTGGATTTGGAGTTGGCTACTTTTATAGTGTGCATTATGTCAGTAAGCCAGTTGGCAACCCATCGAGTGACGTAGGGATTAATGTCCAGCTTAGTAAGTCTATCTATGATTCCAGAGTGGGGGATGGTGTCAAAGGCCTTGGTGAGGTCCAGATAGGCTGCGTGGACTGCCTTACCCTCGTCCACTGCTCTGGAGACTGATTCAAAGAAATCAATCAAGTTCAGGAGACAAGATCGGCCCTTCACAAACCCAAACTGGGTGGGGACCAGTGTTTGAAGGTTGCCAATGTCTTTGTTTATAAGTTCCATGATAATATGTTCCATGGCCTTGCAGATCAGGATTGTCAGACTGATGGGGCAGTAGTTCCCGTGATGCAAAGTGGATATCCCCTTATGAAGTGGGATAACTGTAGCTGTGCACCACTCAGTAGGCAGAAAGCCTGAGGTGAGGCTATGATTAAACATGACACTTAGGTGAGGTGCCAGTTCATTTTGTAGTTCATGTAGTACACAGACCAACATGTCATTTGGTCCCATGGATGCTGTATTCTTAGCTTTGGAGAGTGCGTTTTTTATATGTGTGGCCGTTATTACCGGAATTTGGCAATCTTCAGGTATTGAGATATGCCATTTAGGGGGTGAGAGGGGGTGAAGCTGGCACTGAATTGATCTGCCAGGATATTGGCAATATCCTTGGGATTAGTATATTTAATGCCATTCTGTTGTAGCTCAGAGCAGATCTGAGCATTGCCATTTAGATTCCTCACATAGTTATAGAATGCCTTGTGGTTTTCTTTGGAATCTTTGGCAATTTTATTTTCATAACTAGCTTTGAAGGATTTTATGAGGGATCTCAGCTTCTTACTGAGGCTTGTAAGGGAGATTTTTGCATCCTGGGATTTTCCTCTTTTCTGCAGCAGTTTCTTCCTTTTGTTGTAAAGTTTGTTTATGGCAGGGGACCACCAGATTGGCTTCCTTTTTTAGAGGAGAGTATCTTGGTTCTATTTTGGATGGCACCATTCATGCATGAGTGGATGTGCTCATACAGTGCCTAAGTGTTGGATTCAGCAGTCGAACTTTCAGTTCCCGTCTGCAAGGGTGTCATGAAGTTTGTCACTTCTGTCTTGAGTAGCATGAAGTTGGCTTTGGAGAAGTTTTTTATGGAGGTTTCTTTACAGGGGGTGGGAGATGTGATGTGGATGTTAAGGATGATTATGATTAATGTTTATGAAATTAGTATTGTTTCCTTCTTTCATGTTAGCCAAAAGTACTCTTTACAGAACCCACATTGTCTCCAGAATTGACTCCTGACTTTGTGTCTCTCTGTATGTAAGACACTGTAATCACTGGGTGCAGCAATTTCAGTAAGCAGTGCTACTTTTGTCTTCTTTTCATGGACTATTATACCTAGTTTTCTCACATCTATTTTTTGAACTGTTGGTAATGCATGATCCCATGTGATATAAACTTCATCATTTTCTATAATGCCTTGTGGTTCATGTTTCCAGTGCTTTTCAGCTACTTCAATATTATAATGCTTACATAATATCCAACTGGACAGTCTTTCCACATTATTATGCCTTTCAGTATACAGGCACTCTGCCTTTAGTGTATCACACCCAGCAACAAGATGTGCTATTGTTTCCAGTTCTGTTTTACAAGACCTGCATTTAACTGTTTCTACAACATGTTCAATGGGCTGCTAATATTAACCTTTCATCTTTTGTTCTAAATTCACCTCTCCTTAACCATTCCTGCATCAGATCCTGATCGACATAATGTTGTTGTAAGAGTTTTCTGTACTTGCAACTATAGTTATGCCTTTTCCATATTTCTTGCCTTCTCATCTGATCCTTCACCTTATATTCTTTCTTTAGCATTCAGTTGCTGCCTGATTTTTTTCTACTTCTGGTTTGATTTCCATTCCTGCTCGACACTGACATGTTTCTGCTACCCTTCATGATTTAACAGATGATGAGACAAATGCAGGAAAGAAAGGCAAACAGAAATAAGTTCAGACATAAATCATGAGGAATAATTATTAAATTATGCTTTTTCAATATGTGCTGTGTGTAGTGCTGAATTATGAGTAAGGAAAATCACCTTTTGGAGAGAAACACTTGACTTTTGGCTGGAGTTCTCCTTTAAAGGCAAATCCCAATAATTATACAGTCATCATCATACATGTTAATCAGTATAACACTATTAAGCCTTACTCCCACAAAAAAAAAAAAAAAAAAACGATTTTAAATCCTGCATTGCTCATAGGGCAGATCAACATATTGCATTGTACAACATTTTTAACATTAACACATATAACCTGAAGCACGCTGCAGTAAATTATTTTCCAGTTCACACTACCCTTCACTATTCTGTTCAAAAGTAAATTATGTTCCATTCAGCTGTAGCCTTCAGAAAATAAAGAAGTGAATACAAACAACAGCTGAAGGTATTTCAGAGCTTTAGACATATTATATGAGATATACCCACAGAAACAATGCATAACCTTACGCTGGGAGGGAAAGGATACAGAGTTATTACTTCATATAAAAATGTAATTGACTTCAGCCAAACTGGTTGAAAAATTAGCACTCTGTTTTACCCTTTGAGAACAATGTCACCTGAAGACCCTGCTCCCCTGTTACTTCACTATTCAGTAATATGGACTTGACCCTCCAGAGAGTATGAATGGAATTTAATTATAAGTCAAATAGCAATTTTTGGGAAAATCTTCCAAAATAGCAAGTTAAGGAAAAGGTTTGCAAAGTAACAAAGTCAAAGGATGCTGTGGAATTCAACATGTAAAGGCAGGAGATAAAGAAGATTTTTTTTTTGTTTTTAGGGTTTGGTTGGGTTCTGAATGTTATCATACCCACTGTGGGATTTTTTACTTTAACAGGATCTATTGTTTAACGGCTTTATAGTGAATTCTGCAGTGAAACTGATCTCATTGCAAAACTGAAATACTTTAATAACATTCTCCCCAGACCACAGAAAAATCTAGATACTTAAAAAGAAACAGCAACAACAACAACAACAAAAGAGTTAAAAACAATAACTTTCCCTGGATGACAGCCGTAACTAATAACATCATAAGAGCTTGTAATCAGACATGGAAACTTGTAACACCCCATTAGTAAAATAGATTTTTTTTTAATTACATACATTTTCACAATACACGTAAGCTAGAAATAAAAGCTTCCAAATCTGCTATTTAAAAAAAAAATAGGCAAGAGACAAACATCAACTAAACCAATAAGGAAATATCCATCATTAATCGTCAGACTTCAAATAATTAAGCCTACTAAATGTCTACAGCAATATACCTGCAAAAACACCCTCGAACAAACTAACCATATAATTTTTTTGTCCCTCAAGACCTCAACAAGGTCAATCACATCATGCCCCTGCCACCTGAAAAGATCATCCAGACTACCAATTCCACCTTTCTACTTTAAACCCATTACTACAAAATCAGTAAAATAACTTCTCCACAAGCTAGACATTAAATACAAATCAAATGCTAATCCACCCACCTTATAAAGCTTGCCTACAAATAAATCTCAAATCCATTAACCCGCATTTTCAATATTTCCTTAAAACATGAATTGTTCATTCACAGTTAAAATATGCCCTCATAAACACCCTACCCAATAATTACACTTCTACTCACCCTGCAGTTCTACAGACCCATATCCATTCTTTATCCCATAACAAATTGTTCCAAAGATTAAATTAGAACAAAATTCTAAAATGCATGCATTTCTATGGTTTACATGTTACAACATGGATGCAGAAAAGATCACAAAACTCTTATTGCCCTTTATACAATCAACAATATCTAATATTGACCATTTTATCTTTAAAAGAGTCAGATATGTGCAGATATTTTCATAGATCAAATCAGGACTGATATTCAGACACCCTCTGTTCATGAAAAAACTGCATTCATTAGTTAGTTCTATAAATCTGTTTGTACAAAACTGTATTATGGTTTCTGTGTTGTCCAGACCTTACTAAGATAGAAGGAAGCTTCTCTACTTATCATTGGGAGTGGTAAGCTCTGAGTAGCCTAACTGTGGCTAGAGGAGTGGTTCCAGTGCAGGAACTGTATTTTTATTGGCCATTTTGGGCTTTTTCTATCCCTTTCAACTTTCTGATTTAAAAGCCTGTGTTTGCACGGGTTTGCATAACAAGCAGCGCCGCTAAGCAAAGGTCAACCATTACTGGTGCCTTAAAGTCTTCTCTTCAAATGTTCCCTTAGATCTTGTTAGTTTTCATTTCTGAGCACTCAGATTGGACCAGTAAATCCAGCACTTGCTCAGAACATCTTGTAGCACTTATTCTAAGCAAACCCACTGCTAGCAGCACAAAAAGCTTTCCATAAAGGAAACAAAAACCTGCAGTACTTAAAAGAAAGCAAAAACAGCTTCAGAATTAAATAACTGATCAACTATCCATGCATGTCTAAAGGTCAGTTTCCTATGCTTTCTCCTGTTAACCCGGTGAACCTGGGCATCATAAGGCAATGTAGCAATTGCCTCATGTACACAGACAACCCTCTCCTCCAACCTCCAAACACATCCACTTGTGAGAGATGCACTTACATAGCTAAACATGAGGCTACACTCTCTCCAACCAAGACTGGGTCAGACAGTCAGGAGGAGAAGGTTAACACATGCACCACACAGCATAGAACACATAGATCCACTGATCACACACCACCACAACTATCACATAGTAACACAAATCACACACCCACTTTCGCAGAGGCTCTGATAAAAAATCTGCCCAAACAACAAAGACCTCTGAGGCAGAAATGCAACCATCTCATCCAAACATAACCCTCAAGACACATAGCCCTACAAAACAGTGTGTTACTCAGGCTAAGCCCCTAAGGCAAAACAATTTACCCAATACATTAGTCATAGGTGACTCAATAGTAAGGCACATTGACGTGCCACTCACTAGGCTGAATAAGGAGAAGATTACGGTCAGCTGCCTGTCGGATGCCAGGATTTGCCACATAATGCATGCACTTGGATCTCTCCACAACAAGTACAAATATGACTGTGTCATTGTACATATTGGTGTGAACGACCTAAGACATATCTCTCTAGACTACATGAAAAGAGACATGGAGGAGCTCTCAGACCTTGTAGCCCAGCAGGTATAACCCTAGCCTTGAGTTGCATCCTAACGTCGCTCAAAATTATACCACAGTACAAACAGAAAATGATTGACTTCAGCAATTGGCTAAGTTTCTGGTGCCATTCAAATGGGATCCAGTATCTGTCTGCCTGGGATATATGATTGACAGACCTCGATGCTTTGCCAGAGACAGCCTGCATCTGTCACCCCTGGGATTCCTGATGCTGGTCAAGGCTCTTGCCTCCCCTATAGTGCCTTTTTTAGGCAATGCCCTGAAGACAAATGTACCATTGTAACATCTGCAAGCAAACAAATCCTAAGGGTTATACTACTCAATGCCAGAAGTCTAAATCTCAAAATGCACTCTCTCAAGCCACTCCTTAAACTGGAGAACATCGACATCTGTGCAGTAACAGAGACCTGGTTCAAGGCTCCTGAGAGCACCCCTGTGCTACCAGGCTACAATGCATATCACACCTTTTGGCCCCTAAATCTGGACCAAAGCTCTATAGGATATGCTTTCCAAAGCCCCAAAGGCGGAGCTGTATCCATTTTCATAAAATATACGCACACCTCCAGACTAGTTGCCCAACATAACGCATTAGAGATACTTCAGGTACAACTAACACTGGAAAAAAACACAATCCATGTTGTAGCCTGCTATAGATCCCCCACAATGTCCCAAGACTACCACCCTGCATTCCTGAACACTCAAGAAAACATCAAGGTTCAATCTAATACTGGGAGACTTTAACTACACCTCCATTTGCTGGGACAAGTACTCCTGTTCAAACTCATTTGCCGAACATTTTCTGGAATTCATTAATTCCAACACCCTGGATCAATTCATCCTCACCCCAACCAGAGGTAAAAACATTCTTGACCTGGTCATTACAAACATGGGGGACCGCTGCTCTACACAAATAATCAACTCCTCCCTGGTTAGATCTGACCACAAGTTAATCACCATCACTATCCAAATCCCACCCCCTAAAAAGGAAATCACAGCGAAGAACATCTCCAAAGCTAATTTTGAGCTTCTAAAGACAGAAGTGGCAAACTTCATGTCACCCATGGATTTGAGGAATGGGAGTATGGCTACTGAATCATACACCAAGGCATTGTATGAACACTTACACAAGTGCATAGATTGGGTCATATCAAACAGAACCAAGACACTGTCCTCCAAAAAAAGGAAGCCAATCTGGTGGACCCCTTTCATCAACAAACTCTACAACAGAAGGAAAAAACTGTTGCAGAAAAGGGTAAAGTCCCAAGACTGGAAAAAATTCCCTTGTAAATCTCAGCAAAAAACTGACATCCCTCATCAAATCCACCAAAGATAGTTACAAAAACAAAATTGCTGCAGGTACTAAGGACAACCACAAAGCATTCTTTAGCTATGTTAAGAATCTCCATAAAAATATGCAGATTTGCTTGGAGCTACTTCACAATGGCACCACTTATACTGAACCAACTGATATTGCAATATTTTGGTAGACAGGTTTATAGCAAACTTTACCCCCCACCCCCTAAATGGCCCATCTCAATACCCGAGGAATGCCAAATCCCTATTATCATGACTGCACAAATAGAAACTGCACTGACAAAGCCAAGAATACAGCTTCCATGGGTCCAGATTATATACCTGGATATGTCCTACATGATTTACAAAAGGAACTGGCACCACACCTGACTGTCTTGTTCAACTACAGCCTCACTACAGGGTTTGTTCCCACTGAATGCTGCGCCACTACAGTCATCCCATTCCGCAAAGGGGGAGCGACTACTGACCCTGGTAACTACCGCCCCATCAGTCTGACGAGCCTGATCTGTAAGGCTATGGAGTGCATCATTACGGATCTTATAAATAGGGATAGAGAAAACCTTCACACCCTGGGCCCCAAGCAGTTTGGGTTTGTGAAGGGCAAATCATATCTGCTCAATCTGATAGACTTCTTCGAATCTGTCACCAGAGTGGTGGATGAAGACAAGACTGTCCACACAGCCTACCTCAATCTAGCCAAACCCTTCGACACCATCCCCCACTGTGGAATCATTGATAGACTCATTAATCTGGACATTAACCAGTACATCACAAGATGGGTCACAATCCGGCTCACTGACAGAACCCACATGGTGAAAGTAGCAGACTCCAAATCTGACTACTGGGCAGTTACAAATGGAATCCCACATAGATCAGTTCTGGGTTCTCTCCTATTTGGCATCTACTTCTCTGAAGTTCAAGCCAACACATAGAGACTCTGGTTAACCAAATTTGTGGATGACTGCAAACTAGGAGCTATTATTGTTTCTCAAGCTGATGTGGACATTCTACAAAAAGGCCTAATGGAGACCAATGACTGGTGACAAAACCATGGCTGTAAGGTCAATGCTAAAAAGTGCATCGTCATTCGCTTTGGGAAAAACACAGTGCCCACAAACTACCATATCAACAGTAACCCACTGAACTCCGAAGGTGTGATAAGAGATTTAGGGACACAGGTAGATAGCAACCTCTCTTTCAACAACCATGTTGCCACTGTCATTAGAAAGTCATTCTATGTGGCACATCTCATTACAAAAGGTTTCTCATCCAGGAAGAAAGAAGTCATAATCCCTCTCTACTTGTCCCTCATTAGACCCATTATAGAGTACAATGTCTCATTTGGCATGTACCTCACTAGACACCTCCAACAGCTGGAGAGGCCACAAAAGTTCCTTACAAAGAGGATCTTAGGGCTCAGACATCTGACTTATACAGAAAGACTCAAAAAACTCCAGCTTTACTCTGTCTCATATTGCCTACTTAGAGGTGATCTCTGCTTGACATACAAAACCATGTCTGACCCAGTATTGCTAGACATGCTTCATCTGAAAAATCACAATCCCTTCGTGCCACATCCTCCAAAGACCTCAACCTTATCACCACATTAAACAGAACCTGCTAGAGAGACAGGTTCCTAACCCAGAGACTTCCCATACTCTGGAATAAACTCCCCCTTCACATCAAGCAGAGCACATCACTAGCCCTCTTCAAGAAAAATCTTGAAGAGTGGATGGGTAATAGGAAATTCACCCCAGGGATCACTTCAATAGCCTTGCTCGATAGGAGCACAAGAAACTAACATCTGGCAACCAGATGACTGGGAAAATTCTTTGGCTAGGCTTGCATTGGCTCCAGGACCATTAGCTTAGTACTAACCTATGAACCTATGAACCTGATTCTTCAACTGTTTTACCAAAAGGACATTTATTATCCAGAACATGGCTTGCTCTCTTCCACTGGCACCTTTTCTGCAGGTGTCATTTTCAGGTTAGTACTTGGACCTTTCTTTTTTCTCTTTTTTCATTAATGGTATTACTACAGCAGAGCACAACATACTTCTGGGTGCTTTACACAAATGACATACTTTTATACCACTCTGACCATGCTTTAATGCAGATTGTGGCTACTCGTCAAAGGTATTTCACTTTAATATGTAATTATTTTACACAAAATAAATGTCTTCTCAATTCATCAACATCATCAGGCATGACATTTGATGGGCCACAAAAGTTAAGGGATAATAATGCCATTGCTATACTAGATACAAACATGACCATTAAAAAATCAAAAGTTAAGATATACATAAATTGGGGTTCATCTCAAACATTGCAAAAACCACAAACAAGTGACCACCAAAAGTGTAAAGTGCTTTATTCTCTCTGACGTCTCAGCTGAAATGCCTTCAAGGAGAGAGAGAGAGAGAGATAATAAAGTGTTTTACAGTTTTGGGGGTCACTGGCTTGTGGTTTTTGCTGTATTTGGTCTTTTTAGTGGTTTTTATTCATCTCAAACATTCTCTCAACTTCTACAATCATAATAAGCAAGTTACATATAAAGCCTTCATTCAATTAAAAAGCATGCTAGTCAGTCTCAGATCTCCATACTGTTATAGTTAGGTCATCCTTAATTA
The DNA here is from genome assembly GCF_019279795.1 of Protopterus annectens. NCBI lineage: Eukaryota > Metazoa > Chordata > Ceratodontiformes > Protopteridae > Protopterus > Protopterus annectens. The sequence continues at coordinate 580,193,156 of NC_056735.1, forward strand.
AAGAGGTTCTTATTCTTAGATTAGAGTACGTCCTTCCCATAACATCCTTTTTCTAATCTCAAAATACCAGTCTGCTATAATCTACTCCAAAAAAAAATCTACATATTCATAATTCTTTCTCCTAATAGGGAATACAACCATCTCACTCTTCAAAAAACAATATGGCTTTCCATACTTTCAAGGGCAGCATTCCTTCTAGCTTACCTTACATTCAAATTGCTCAATTGTAGCTATTGTTCCTCTCAGGCAGACAAATTGCAAATAAAAACCTCATCATATAATCTAAGTGATGATGCAGAGGGCCATACTACCCTACACATTCCTCACTTTTCAAAAAGCATTTGTGAGAAGAGATTCACCAAAGCAGTTATACCTAATTGGGACTGCCTACCAAAAGAAGTCAGATCTAAACCGAACTTTATGAAGATCATAACAAAAATAGAACAGCACCTCAAAGAAAGCAGCAAAGTCAGTGTTTCAGTAGTACACATGAACAGGTCTTCCATTGCACCTCCCCATGCTAAAAACTACCATTTCCTTCAAAATTATCTACTGTTGTGACTAAACAATAGTTTTTAATTTTCTACTATTCTGTAACTCCCCACATCCTTTGAAATGTATATACTTATTTCCACCTTTAACCTTTGACTTCCTTTTTCTTTGTATTTTTCTCCTCATCCCTAACCAATTTTTCATGTTTTTAGTTTTCAAACTCTGTAGTCAATTAACTCCTTTCTTTCTCCTTTTTTAAACTGTAATTGATCTTGAGCAGTACTTACATGTTGCTTCTAAACACTCTATTATCACACTGAAATGATAATTCAAGTTATTACCTGTACATTGGATTTACATTAATGTTTGGTTAATATGCTGCAATGCTAAGACTTTGTTTAGTGTTACTTCAATTATTTTTGTTTCTTGCTGTTTTACTAAAATTCTAATTTGATGGCATCCAGTGTTATATTCATCATGTCTGTCTGCAATACAATTCACTTTCTTGAGATTATTATATTGTTACTTTCTATTTGCATATAGCCTGAGTCATGGCTGAAAAAAGAGTCCTTGGACCAGTTCCCCTATCTGGTTAACAAACCAGAAAGTAAATATTATTAAACAGACTCTCTTGCAGTTTATTCTTATGCAGCTATGTCTAATTAAGTTTGCTCACTCATACATTAATGTTGATGGGTATGATCACTTTAATATATTTCCAAATGAAGTATGATACATTTGCATGATGATTTAGTGTTCACATCTGTCTTGTTTCACATCATATAAGTGTTTTGTGTGTGTGTGTGTGTGTGTGTGTGTGTATGTGTGTGTGTGTGTGTGTGTGTGTGTGTGTGTGTGTGTGTGTGTGTGTGTGTGTGAGATGATTATTTAGTGGACTTTGCTGAATCCAGGCATTTGGAGAGTCTATTAAAATTTTCAAACTTTAATTTCAGTTGTCCACTCTAGCTTTCTGATTGCTTTATTTATGCATGTATGTATGTATGCATTTATTTTGTTTGTTTTGTTTTCCTTCATTAAAAAAACAGCTGCATAGGCCTTGGCATATGGCCTTGTAGTCGTCATACTATTTTTCAGATGTCTAACATAATAAGAGGTCATAGAATGACCACAGATTTGTTTGGTGGATAGGAAATCACCTTTAGACCTTAATTTTGTCATTTAGTGGTTATTGTCATGTATGTCAATGTGGTTTAAGGGTCTCCTCCTTCTTGTCAAGGGCCTCAGTGAGGCTGCAGTGGAAAAACAAAATCTCAGACAGAAGCAGACATCCCAACTCTTCCAGTGCTCATATATTCATGCCTGGTTTATCCTTGCACATGATATATCTATTTTTGGATGTATGCCCCTCTTTTCAGACTTGATTTACCTCTTCGTACAATTTACTAAATTACCATCATCACACATGATTTTTGAAGATGTCTAGTATGCAAAAAGCAACACATCATGACCAACATATTAGTGGCACTAATGATTACAAAAAGAGAACTCACATGTGACAGCTTCCTTTTTCAGAAGCAAAAATGAATTACATTGTGTGGCATAATTTTGCAATATGGTTTATTAACCTACAGAGTTTACACTGTCTCAATTATTTTGTATAATTTTTGTCACTATTTTTTAACGTATTTTTGAGGAGTATCCCACATTTTTAATGGAAGCATGAAAGAGTTATGCTTGAAGCAGACTAAGTTACTAAATGCAATTCATTTAAGAAGCTATTATTATTTTTTTTATTTTTTATTTTGTTCATCTTTGAGATTTTAGGAAGACTGTATCTTGGGTCATCCAGTTGGGGATGAGGAATCCAATCTACGAGGCTGTGCTTCTGTATTTGTGTATATGAGAAACATGGTGGAAGTACATGAGGTTGTGCTCAAATATACGCATATGCATATGCATAAAGACGACATGGGTAAAAACAGTGCATACCTATCCATCTAGCTATAACTATATATATTTCTATATCTATTTATATATATATATTTCTCTATCTATGCATTAATAACAACATTTTATATAAAAACAGAAATCAAGAAAACTAATAGTCAGAAAGCACTAGAAAAGGAGATCATACAGCATACAAGAATACCTTAATGCAGTATAAGAAAACTTAGTTTCCAAGAAACATGAATGTTGTTAATCTGTTTTCTTGCATTAATTCTGGATGGTGCTGCATAGTTTTCACAAAAGTAAGAAACTTGGAAGCTTTAACATCATACACTTATGAATGTCTTGCGGAGGTTTGTCAAAATGTATGGAGGACATGAGGTTATAAGAAAGAAAGGAAGAGACAACGTGGACAAAGAGAAGAACACAATTGGCAAAGGCAGCAGAGGTTTAACCAGTCCAGCCAGGCAGACCACAGCAGTAATGCTGCCAGTCAAGCTTGTTAGAGCCAGGGAGAATCATGCTAATCAGCAACCCCCATTGGCTCTGCTAGTATAAGTGCCAACTCATTCTATTATAATAGTGTTTCATATGTACGGGATAAGACAGAACATTTTGATGCATACACTAAGGGATTCAGCTATTCCCTGGAGCAAAAGACAGTATAATCAGGGTAAGTGTTAGGCATGAAAATTAGAGGCTGGGGATGGGGCAGACTACAAGAACTATATAAGTTCATTAGAATAGGCCTGGTGTAAACCTCAGTTAAGTATAACCCTAGAACTTCCACTGGGTCCACTACCGCTAGTGGATTTCAACCAGGGAGTGGTAGAAAATGAAAAATGCATGGGCTGACAAGAATGGGAGAGAGAGAGAGAGAGAGAGAGAGAGAGAGAGAGGTAAATGCCAAACATACCACTGAAAACTGGCAGTGGGAGCCCATAATAATGAACATCTCCCATACAGTTAGAGAGATGATGTAGAAGAAGAGTATATATAAATATAATTCTGTCAGGATGGAGTTCAAAGGATAACCAAGCTGGATTAGCTTAGCATTAATGATCTCCAAGTAGCTCTTGAATTTTTAGCAGAAACAGGGTTTCCTAGGTTTTGGGCATAGACCTAGGACACCTCTGTCTTTGTCTTCATGCATCTTATGGCAACAGCACTAGAAAAGTGGCAAAGGCAAGTGATCCCTTTGCTCTTATGTTTACCCACAAGAGAAGCACAATAGATGTGAAGGTCAGGCCTAGTCACTATAGAATTAACACTTCAGGACATTGAGGTCAGTAGAAAATGCTCCTTGGTGGATATTAGGTAGCCTATATTACCACTAGGGATTATGACTGATAAGGCCCTGATGTCTGGGGATAGAAAGAATAAAGCAGGGTGCAAGTCCTGTTAGTCATTTACTGCCAACAAGTGCAATTGGACAGCCTGACATTTCTCACATGTTCGTTCACACTGTGTTTAGAATTATCTAGCATTCACATTATCAAGATGGCGGGAGCTGGGATCCAGTGGCTTGCAGGATGGAGAGTCTACTTTTCAATATACATGAGAAATAGGAGAACAAGATCCTTTTGGAGAGGCAGAGAAACTAGCCCAATAGCCTGGCAAGCACAAAGATTATGAAATTCACATGGCATGCAGATGGCAGATGTAGAAGCATTTATTGAAAGAATTACCCCAACAAGCATTATGGAAAATTAATGATATAGGGTTTCTGATGGTCATTTTTCCTCACAGGAGCAAGACTAGTAGCATCAATGTCATTCATCGCAAGAAGATGATGTCATGTCTGTTCTTGGAGAAGGAAATATGCAAGGCTAAAGCAGTGGGCCTGTTTGAAGAGACCTACTTTTACATAATTTAAAATTTCCCTCTGTTGTCTTATCCAAATAAACAATAAAAAGCACATTGATGTGTATTGCCAAATTCACCGCTAACCTTACTAGATAACCTTGATGAATGAACAACTTCATGTACAGTGGATAATCTAATGCTGGCTAAGCTGGAAATATAAATTGCATTCCATTTGTTGATCTTACCAAGTCAAGATTGTCAGCTAATTGGCTAACATAAAGATTGTTTTTTTTAATTTTGCTACTCAGTCAGTACTTTTATATAGGGATGTTTGATGATTTCAGACCAAGTGAGGGCTACAGGAAGCAGCTGACTAGGTGAGGCTAACTGGAATGGGGTGAGGATCTATTATAGCACATCATTGAATATAATTTGTGCTCAAACAGCAGATAGGGTCATTCTCTTTCATTTATAGAATGCCTCAGTCTGTGACCGCTCATTATAGGTAATTTACTAAATGTAAACACCTCAGATGTCTGACTATGATTAACAAGGCCAGCCTTACGTTATATGGAGTCCTGTACAAAGGATTCCATGCCTCTGTTGCACACTATTTCCCTGCACTTCCCCAGTGTTTCTCTCCATTTTTCCCTTACCCTGGCCCCATACCATTCAGATAAATCGCATCTTTCTTGCTTTTTTTCACACTTAGATTCATATATTCATAGACTGTTACTAGGCTAATGACCCAAGGGGGGGGGGGGCTTTCAAAGCCTATCCAAGTTTTCCTGGAAGAATGATGTCCTTTATCAAAAGACAACATTGAGGGTTTGGTATTTATAAGCTATATCTGTCCATAAGTGACATGGGTGCCAGGCCTGATATATATTTTCTATTCCTCATCCACTTGTCTTGGTTGTGCTTAGACTGTGTAATAGATGAACTCAGCTTCAAATGGTTTGGAGGCCTGTTCTGTAGGAAAATCAGTCTCTGAAACACACATCTGTCTCTCTAACATGTTCTGTTTCAGTCACAGGCAAAATTCTGGTCTCTAGGCCTTGTAGTTCTTCTACTCTTTGATTTACAAATATGTAGGAGATTCATAAGTGTGGAGTTTGTGGATGCCTTATAAGCCACGCATAGATCACCCCTCAGCAATCTGCAGGAGACTGAGTAGAATGTAAGGGCTTTAAGGCACTCCGCATAATGCAGGTTTGTTATAACTTGTATTCTTTTTGTAAGGTTCATAGGTGTTTACTAGGGTAACGACTGCAAGGGCCTTTTTAAGCCAGCCATGCATCCCAAATCTCTGAGAATGTCTGTTACTCTTGGTAAGTGTAAGCCTGGGCTTGAGGGTGGAGAAACACTTACAAGCAGGGGGAGATGAATCATTTACAGGCTGCCTGTGTCTATTAGAGACATGGTTATCAAACCAGGGATGAATTTCCTGTTCCCCATCCAACTGTCCAAGTTACACTTGAATTGGGTTAGGGAGAAACTCTGCTTCACATGGATGGGAAGCCTATTTCAAAGAAGGGGTAGTCTCTGAGATACATACCTGTCCTATTTATATTACAGGCAAAGTTTAAGGCTTTAGAACAGGTAATTCTGGTGCTGTTTGTTTTGTGGATATGTTGGAGGTCCATCAGAGTGGGATCTGACAATTCCTTGTATGCCAGGAATAAATCTCCCCTTTGCAGTTTGTAGGAGACAGAATGCAAGGATAAGGCCTTGAGGTGGTCTGCATAGAACATGTTACTTATGCCCTGTATTCTTTTAGTGAGGGACTTCTGTGTACATTCCATTTGTTGGATTTGCCTGGTTAGGTACATGTCAACTGGGGCATTGTACTTAATGATAGGCCTGATGAATGCTGAATACAATGGAACAATGACTTATTTGAACCTAGATGCCATACCTTTGTTTATAAATTGCACAACCTAGAATCATTTCCTCACTGCTGTAGACACATGATGGTCAAAGGTTAGATTACTGTCTATGTGTGTCCCCAAGTCTCTGACTACTGGGTCAACTCTTAGGAGTCTGTTGTCAATATGATAGTTTTCAGGGGTGGGTGGCTTCCCAAGGGAAACTATTATGCATTTTCTTGGCATTTAGTTTTAGTCCATGTCTCTGTCTCCAGTTGTTTGTCTGTATTAGCATTTCCTGGAGAACACTCATGTCAGTGGACAATTCATTGAAGGAACCTTTGAGGTCACTCTAGTTGCTGTAAATTCCTGGGAAGGTATATAACAAAGGGAGCATTGTACTCTATGATTAGTCTAATAAGGGCAGAGTACAGTGGGATAATTACCTCTTTGGACCTATATACCATGACCTTACTTACAAGTTGTGGAACATAAAAGAATTTCCTCACCACTGTGGCCACATGGTGGTTGACGGTTACACTACTGATTATGTGTGTACCCATCACTTGGTCAACTCTTAGGGGTGTATTATCAACACAGTTTTTAGTTGGGATGGTGGACTTCCCAAAGGGTACAATTATGCATTTCTTAGTACTGAGTTTAAGACCATGGTTTTGGCACCATTTGTTAGTCAGAAATAGACCATCTTGAAGAATGTGAGTGTCTGCAGGTGAGGCAAAGATAACCCCCTGCTTGCAATCATCTACAAACTTAGCAAGCAATAATCCTTCAGCATTTGGTTCCATTTCAGGGAAATAGATGCTAAAAAGGAGAAGGGCCACAAACAAGCCCTGGATGCTCTGCTAGTGACTGGCCTCTTGATGGAAGTGGTCTCACTTATTTTGACCTCCTGGGTCCTATCACTGAGCCAGCTGGCTATCCAGTGGGTGATAAAAGGGTTTACACCTAAATCTGTGAGCTTGTCTATTATGCCTGAATGGGGTATTGTATCAAAAGCCTTGGCCAGGTTGAGGTAAACTGTGTGCACAGTCATACTTCTTCCAATGCTTTTGTTACCCTCTCAAAAAAGTCCAACAGATTTAATAGGCATGACCTTCTTTTAACAAAGGTGAACTGTGATGGGTCCACTGTTTGCTGGTTACCTATGTCCTCATCTATCATGTCCATGATGATTCTTTCTGTGGCATTACATATTAGGCTGGTAAGGCTTATGGGGCTCTAGTTACCCAGATATGTGGTTGGACTTCCTTTGTTCAGGGGAGTGACTGTAGCCATCTCCTTGGGCACAAAACCTGACTGAAGGCTCCAGCTGAAAAGTGATTCAAGTGGAATAGAGAGGTCACGTTTCATGATATTTATTAAACATCCCTGGATATTATCAGTGCCCATTGATGCAGTAATTTTGGGCTTGGAAAGAACATTAATGACCTGTTCCCTACTAATGGTTGGGGGGATTGTGTTATGTGGCATTTCCTTTGGACTATCAGGTTGTGTGTGTGGGGGGGGTGGGGATTTGAAATGAACCTGACAGCCAAAATGTTGGCAATGGCCAGTGTGGGTTATTCTACTTACAATAAGTTCTGCACATTTTGTGTATTTCCTCTAAGGTTATGGACATAGCTGCAGAAAGCTTTGTTGATATTCTGATTTCACTAGGATGGCTTGTCTTTTCAGTTTGTCTTATTCTTAATATGAATGGGCACAGCTCATTCTATACATATATTAATATGGCTGTACAGAGATTTTGTAAATAACTCAGTGTAGTCTAAGGTATTTACTGGGTTTTGGAGTGCTTCGAATTTAGCCAAGGTGTTGCTTAGTAGAGATAGGTAAACCTTGTTATAGATCTTAAATATTTTTGGTTTGGCTGGATCTCCAGATTTAATTTTTCATCTCAAGTAATATTGCCTTATGGTTAGATCTGATGATTAAAGATATTACATTGGGTGAGGAACATCGGCCCCCATGTTCATGAGTACATGGTCAAGGATGTTTGTACCCCTAGTAGGAGAATGGAACAACTGTTCCAGGATGTCCACCTCTCCACTCTTTGGACTTGTACAAGTACCAATACAACTCTCTCCAGAAACTGACCCCTCCCCTATCTTCCACTATTTACTCCATTTTGAACCTGCTCCTCTCACTTACCATGACTGACCCCACATGTACTTCTTTATCTACACAAGACTCCACTGACAATGTCCACAAACATCCATCACTTAACAATTAGTCAACTAACACTCTACTAGCATAATGGAATTGTTCAAAGCAAATATGAACTGTGTCTGTACCCAATCAGTCCTTCATCCTCCTACTTCTCCATGCATTGTAAATAAGTATACTTTATACTGCATGCTACATTCATATATGTACTGTGCAATTCTTGTAACCCAACTTGCATTGCAGAATATCCATACAGTTCTGCACCTGTGCTCATTCTACTCCATGTATCATGACTCTATATACAACATATTGTTTATCCTGTCATGTATGTACTTCTCAATCTATGTGGAGCGTTTCTACACAGGCCTCCACTGAAAATGAGCTCTCTTTGCCCAGTGGACTATCCCAGTAAACAAATGCAATACATAAATAAATAAATGTTGATATTAACAAAGTTTAGGAATTGCTGGGCTTGTGCATTAGCAGTGGTGTAGAATTACCAGTCCATAGAGGAATAGCTGAGATCCCCCATGAATATCATATTGGGTTAAACAGTGAATTAGTCTAGTACATGAAGATAGGCAGTATGGGTTTCCTGGGACATGGAGAGGGGACCTATACTTTGCAAGAATATGATGCAATACCCTGTATATGTTTAGTTGCACAGGCATGAGTAACAGTGGGTCATACACTTTAACTAGTCGGGATGTGAGATTAGTGTTAATATGGACTGACATTAATTCAGCATTAGTTCCCTCCTGTGTAGTAGCTTGTCTAAAGGTGTGAAAGGCATTGTAACCTTGCATTACTGGGGTACCCTCAGTGACAGTAAACCATGTCTCTTTTACTACACAGATGTCTACACTCTGCAGTGAGAAGAAGGCTTGCAGGGAGTGTAGTTTTTTTGTTAAGACTTCTAGTATTGAGCAGTACCACCTTCAGATATTCCTTCATAGGTTCAGTTAAGTCAGTAGATTTATGAGTTTGGCGTTGCATAAAAAAGGCACTATGGGGGTGGAAGAGGTCTTTTCCAATATCCAAAAGCCTAGAGGGTATAAGTGCAGACCATCCCTGGCAAAGCAGTGTGGTCTGTCAGCCATGTCCTCCCAGGCCATCAAATATTACATCCCCCCTCCCAAATTGACACCAGAAGGTAAGACAATTGTTAAAATCAATCATTTCCTGCTGGTAACATGACATTATCCTTGGAGAAGGTAGTATGCTGCTCAGTGCCAGGCTTATATCTGCCTGAGACACATAATCAGTGAGCTTGATTATGTCTTGCTTCATATAGTCAAGGGAGGTACACCTTAGGTCATTAACACACACACACACACACACACACACACACACACACACACACACACACACACACACACACACACACACACACACACACACACACACACGGACTATGGTGGAGTCATAATGGTACCTCTGGTTCAATGACCTCAGTGCCTGTGTGACTTGATGGATCCTAGATCCTAGCCCCTGAAAGGAAGTTAACCATGACTCTCTCCTTACTCAGTCTGGTGAGGGGGAAATCAGTGTGCCTCACTATAGAATCACCAGTGACAAGGAAATTTGGCTGTGTGCTGGTTTGCCTTAAGGGCTTAGAAGTGGAGGCATTTGATACAGTGTGGCTGTGTAGCTGCAGGTGGTGTTTTAAGGGAGTGTTTACATGATGGCTGAGGACCCTTTCTTTGATTGCATTGTGCAGGAGGTGTTATCATTTTAGGAAGGTTACCTGTAAGTGCCTCAGCAGAAGACGTTTTATGTGTAGTGTCCTTACCCTGTGCAGTAGATGTGGTGTAAGTGTCATTGGCAACCTCTATAGAATTAGTTTTGGTTGTATGAGAGAATTTTGCCTCCAGCATTAAAATGTATTTTACACCTCTCGCTTACACTATCCTGTTTTATTAAGAATAAATGGGTTGTCAGTGTACATGAGGCAATTTCTACAGTGCATCAGAATACCAATCTCAACCAGACTGGTCACAGAGAAAGTCAGGAAGTGCATATCCATGGCCACTGTTCTTCTAAGGATGAGTGAGGAAAACTTAAATATCAAACAAGTCAATAAGACAAGCAACTTGATAAGCAATGCTCAGGTATAAACAAACTAGATGTTCTAGTAGTTAAAAATATGTCTAGACAATCACAAGAGTGCAGCTCGCAGAACAAAACAATGTCACTTAGAATAAGAGGTACAATAAGCCTTCACTAGCAATTGCCAGCTCAAAAGGGTCAAAGCAGCCATCTCCGCCCACAAGAGTGTAGACCACAAACCTTCCTAATGTAAATGAACTGGTTTGGAGCCTAAGCACTTAAACCAAGACTTAAAGACCTTTAGAATAATAGACACAATCAGCCTTCAACCAGCAATTCCCAACATAGAAAGGTATAAGCTACCTCTACTGTCACAAGAGTCTAGATCACAAGTCTTCCTTATGTACTACAAGGTAACTAGTTTGAAGCCTAAGTGCTTAAACCAAAACTAAGTGACTTAGAATAACAGTTACAATTTAATCAGGCTACTAATAAGCAATAATAAATGCAACAGATTAAATGCAACTGAACACTTTAAAAACATGCAGCAAAAAGCTAAATAGTAAAATAATAAAGTAGGAAGAAACCCAGATACAGTAAAATCAGCTGAATAAAGTATACATTTTAACTAAGTGGGAAGGGAGGAAACAGAAGACAATTCAAGTTTAAGAGACTAAAGGGGTGGGCCTTCACAGCTGATCTCTCAGTGCTCAGTAAAATGAGCTGATGAGATGGGACTGGGAGAAGTGTCCAAAATCAGATTTATAGTAGGGATGGGGAGCTCAAAAGCCACCAAGTTTAACAGCAGCAGTGGGGGTGTGGAAAAAAAACAAATGCAAACAGAGATCAGCAATAGTCAGAGAACAACAAGTCATAGAAGCACTACAGCTGGATAAAGATGCCTCTAAATATTTCTAGTTAAATGAAGAAAGCTATGTTTTAGCTTCTCCCACTAATTATCTGTCTGAAAAGGAATTATTTCTAACTGTTCAAGTGACCCTAGCCAAGACATCTTAAAATTCCAAAAGGACAAAAACTTTAAACAAAATGCAATATAAGAAAAATAGAAAAAATAGAAGTAGCCAAACCTTAACCAAATAACTTCAATTCAAAATCAAATGGAGACATAGATCAGCAATAGTCAGGGAAATACAAGTCAAATAAGTACTACAGCTAAATAAAGATGCCTCTAAATATTTTAGTTAAATGAAGAATGCTATTTCTCTGCTTCTCCACTAATTAGATGGATGTTATTCACTGTCTGCAAATTAATTATTTTCTAACTTTTCTAAATGACCCAAGCCAAGACCTCTTAAAACTGAAAATGTACAAAAAACTTAAAACAAATGACAATATAAGAAAAATATAAAAAATTGAAGTAACCAATCCTTAAATGAATGAATTCAATTCAAAATCAAATGCAGACAGAGATCAGCAATAGTCATGCAGAGAACAACATGTCAAACAAGCACTACAGCTAAATAAAGACGACTGAATATTTCTAGTTAAATGAGGAATAATATTTCTCAGCTCCTACCACTCCCAATTTGTCATACTTCTTAGCTCCCTGTCACTCTTTTAACATGACCTACCTGGCCAAAGGTCTACTGTAATAAGTTTGAAGGAACTGACTGATTTAAGCAGGAGATCTGGCTTCCACTAGGTCCCATGAAGTAATAGGGTTCTCGATGCTCTGAGATGCATCTTACAGCTTTTTTTATTACAACTTTTTTATTCTAATGATGGCCTAAAAAAATCAAGAGTGAGGAATGGAATTCAGTCTCATTTTCTCTTCCAAGGAAGGCTAAGCATTGTCTAAAGCTTAATGTTCTAAGTCATAAAAAAATAGTAGTTTCTCAATCAAAAGTGAAGAAAATTTCTTACAAGGATGTATAAATGTTTAATGGAATAGTGCCTGCGTTTCTACCCCCTTCCAAAAAAGATAGTTATGTTCTGTGTACCTCTCTGGTTTAAACTTGGGATGAAAGTACAAGCACACGTGGCAGAAGCATACATTATGCAGACAATGGTTATGAACAACAAATCAAAGGACATGGATAAAACCCACACAGACATAAGGAGTACATGAAAATTCCATGCATAAGGCATAACTGTCAAACACTCAACCAGAGAATCAATCAGTGTTACATGGCAACACTACTCGATGTCACACTCTGCCAGTGTTCAAGTGCTATCACACACATCCTTCCCAGACCACCGCAGACATCAACTTACTGAGTACAATGCTGATGTCTGACTACTTTATTTATTTATTACTAATTTGACATTTGTTGACGGGATAGTCCGACTGATCTACTGCCCTTTTTCAGTGGAGGCCAAGGGGAAAAAAGCTCCACATTACAAAATTAACAACAAATTATATAACAAATATAAACATTTCAAAGTACAAAATGATCATGCAATGGCTATTGCAGATGCAAGAAAGAGTTATCCATTATATAGAGATTAACAAAACAGATATAGATGCTTTAATATTAAGACATGACCAAGTCAAGTTAATCACCTTATCAGTGAAACAAAAATGACCATACTCCATGAAGTATAAGATGGTGCACATTGCCAGATGGACCCAAAGGACCAGAGATATCTACACTTCCTGGAGAGATATTAAGCAGAGTGACAGAGAAGGAATTATTGGGGGAACCATATAAGCTAAAAATTAAATAAAATTACAATGTTGTGGATAATAGACTCAAAAGGAAGAACATGTGCATCACAAAGGGCATAAATTTAAAGAAAGCGAAAATATTTTACTGCAGATTATCTGCTGAGAGATCTGAGTCCATATTTGGAATCTGTAATATAGTTGCATTGTCTTTAAATCTGGAACATCGATTCATCTGTCTATCAAGCATGGTTATAGATAATCTATAAACACAAAATAAATCAGATTAGGACAGGAATATAAACTACATGCATGCAATTTTGTGATATCAATTAAAATGTATACATTAGTAATAACAATACATAAATGGATCCCCCATAAAAGAAAGCGGATTGGAAACACCTAATGGAGATCCAGGAATTTATTTTATGAAAAGGCTAACTCTGATATATGGAAAATGAAGCTCTGATTATGACTCCTGTGACTTAGGTCCATTTAGCAGACTGTTCATTGTTTATGTCAGCATGAGGAGCTGATGCTGACTTGTTCATCTCAAGGGAGCAACGAGAAGCTCTGTTGGCACTACTAGCATTTGGCATATGCAATAATAACTGTATACTGCATACTGCATGCAGTATTCTAATATATGCAGTCATGGCTGTATAACTGCATTCTAAAGTATGCAGTTATGTAGGCATAACCACATACATTAGAATGCTGCATTTGTTTTATTTATTTATTTTAACTGCTTATAGAAATAGTGTCCAATAACAGACAGCCATGGACCAGTGGGAATGAATGAACCATTTCCAGAGGTTGTATTTTTGTGCAAGGCAGTGAATGTTTTGCCACTAAAGTATGAAGAATACCATGAAATTACCAAGTCCCAAACATGGCACTTCTGTAGTGTCACAGTAGTAAAAGATGGGTTGTGGAATCTTAGGTACACTTAAGAAGGAAAAAAAAGATTCCTGTAAATTGACCTGTTTCCTCGGAATTATAGATGTGGCTTCTTACTGAGTTGATTGCTGTTAATGTGTTGTATCCTGGTCTGCAGCAATGCAGATTCTTAGAGAAGAAGTCATACTTTAAATTGTGATCTAAGCTATGGTGGTAAAGGAGGTCTTCACGTAGCTATAATGTGAGCATAGTATGGCTACAGGCTAGTGATCAGAAGGCTTTCTGATGTTGCTTAGTCTTAGGACTAGATTTTCCTGGGGATTGAATAAACGCCATGTAGGCTTCAAACAAAACCTACATGAAGTTGACATGTTAGACAGATGAGCAGCAGTGCTAATCATATATGCATGCAGCTCATAGTGTTACATGAATATAAGCAAGGTACTGCTGGCCAGGAAAACATGCAGTGCAGCATGAGCACAGAAAGAAGAAGCATTCAAGTTTGACCAAAGGCCCTGCAAGATTGCGAGGATAGCCACAATGTCTAGCAGTGGTGAAAGTACTGTAATAACAGCAGTAATAGCACACTAAATAAAAGGTGTAATGAGTACAATGCACACTAAAACAATTCTTTGCAGAACAAAATAATGGAGGGGATAAACAACAATGGCAACTACAAGGAAATGTACACTGGGCAGGGAATGTGTGCTGCTCAAAATGTTAACAGACATGAATGACAGAAATGAATAAAGAAGCAGAGGGCATGATAAATATGGAAATGTTTCCAAGACAGGATATGTCAATGAATGTACACTTAGAAGCGTAATATTATTCGCATATGTAGATAGCACAGTATACATCGCTGTTTACACCTCCTGAGCAAGTATGTTATGACATGAACATACATGATAGTATATATCTGATGGTCACACAATATTAGATGTAATTGAAGATGAATTGTTATGATATAAACAGCTATGACAAGTTCACTGGAGAGGATACTTAGCAAGCAAGGATGGTATAGACAATAGGGAGTGTGTGCATACAGTGAAGACCTACAAAATGACTTGCTTGAATATGACTCATATGTCACCATAGCACTCAACCAATCAGGGTCACATAGCAACAGACTCCTGGACAAATATAGAAAGAAACAGGCATAGTCATGGAAACTTAAAATATTATGACCATTAAACTGCAGCATTGACAAAATATGTGATTGCAGCTTATTATACATGTTCTATACTAACAGATGTGTGAAGCTATAATGATTGTAAATATTTTATAAGGGGAATTCACCAGCCCTTCCCCAAAAGTGTCCATTTTTTGGAAGGGCTAAGAGTGATAGTGTTAAGCCAGGAGTAGAAATCATGAGCAATCCTGATGAGATGAGAAGAATGCATGACACATAAGGCACAACCCCACACAAGAATCAAACCCATGCCATCAGTGTTGTCACTGAGCTGTGTATTTACTTGATACAACACAGAAAGATGTATCACACATGCATCTAATAGAACACCTTGAAGGAGAGTCTGCACTGTCAAATCCTAATAAGTATGCATCCCAGAGAATAATTCTGTATGGCTTACCAGATATGGGAGCTCACTGTGCCAAATGTATTACACTTGACTAAAGTATCTCTGCCTGATGTAGGCATCGGTCATACAGATAACAACATATACAGACACCATACTATTATGAGTGGATTACCTACACATAGCTAGGCATTGCTTGTATCTGCCACATGTCATACAAATGTATATTGTCTGAAGAATCTGTAACTGATGTGTGAATTAAGAAGTGATCTACAATAATGAATGGTAGAGCAGTATTTGAGACTGATAGCAGTGTACCAAATCAACTATGCCCATATGCACAGAAATTACAGAACTGCAAAGTCAAGTGTCAATGATTAAGGAAGTGGTCACTGTAATATTGTACACGTACTATATAATACATGGAGCACACTGTATAAGTACATGTCATATGTCAACACATATGCCACACAATCACTGTCCCCCTGACATTGCCAAATTGAAAATGTTATATTGCCATGAAATCCTAGCACAGATCCATATGTGTTCATGCAAACTATCAAGTGGCAATGGTGATGTGATGTAGTGGTACGTCCGTGGCACAGTGCAGTCACACAATAGCTGCATCTATACTACATTTGGACTTCAAGCTGTACATCACCTCCAAATAAAACCTTGGGTATGAATGACATGTGACACAGTGGAACTGTTAACACAGTCATTCAACTCTGCCTATTTTACTCCATTGCATCAGCTGTACATCCTATGCCTACATGTTTATCAGTGAAAATGTGTGGGTTAGTGCCCTGGCACCATATATGGACACATTACAACTGACTTGGATATGGTTCATGCAGAGCAGTTAATGATACAAATGCTAACAGACACACAATGCTGCTGGTGAACACGTGTATAATCCTTGTGAAAAGCAACACAATTGTGCATACAATGAATTCACCATGATTGCAAGTGAATCTCAAAATGTCATATGTTTGTGTATATAACCAACAACTGGGGCAACTTGGGATAAATATGGCTAGGCTTGTAAGGGCCCTAGGACCATTAACCTAGTAACCTCCTATGAACCTGTGAACCCAGAAGTATGTGTTCATGTAATCACTATGACATAATATTGTTGAATGTCAGATAACATTTCCAGATGCTAAGTATACACATCCACACCTGTGCCATACTGTAGGTGTCACTGTGATGGTTAAATGAGAACTGTGTAAATGTGGACATACTGCACTATCAGGATACATGCCTTAGTAATGCAACAAAATACAGGTCTATATTATAACATCGAAGCCTAAAAACTTTGAATGTTATAATATCAAACCCAGTAGAGCGAATGCTTGAAATAGCGAAGCTGCAGAACACCAAATACTTTCCTAGGGAAAGTATTCAGTGGGCCGTTTCTGCAGCTTCGCTATTTCCTCAACTGTGGAGTGAAGGTTAAGGACCGGGTTAAGGTAAGTGTGCAAATGAAGGTGAGTGTGCGATTGGGCATGGGTTTGGTGAGTT
>NC_056735.1:580215050-580297550 GCF_019279795.1 Protopterus annectens
TTGGCACCATCCTTCACATCGCCTGACAGGCCTACAAAGGTCCTTCAAGAACAGGAGTAATGGATTTCTGCCAAATTGTGATTTTGCATTTTGCAACCACGGTGCAAACATGGACAATCAAGCCAACTACATTTGTGTGATGGCAAGTTAAGAGAAACATTATCAAACAAAGAGGAAGGGAGTTTCTCAAACAACATTGATGATGTGAGATATGGCATTAATATTTGGCATGTATGCTGCAATACCTGGTCAAACCTTGTCTAATGATCAACACTGAAATGTTAAATGACTTGACATTTAAGCCTTGACATTGGACGGATCAAAGTGATGACTTGGCATATATTTTGTTGAGACAACACTGCTAAAGGCAATTTATACATCATGGAATTCAAACCTATGTAAAAGAGAATGCATATACTTCACGCAGGTGATTGTTCTTCACTGCCACTAAAGAAGCATTTATCAATTATTGTCATTACTGATTTTGTTTGTTTGTGTCTTTCGGCTTTTCCCGGTTAGGGGTCGCCACAGTGGAACTCTGGTCCGCTAATGATTGGCAGTAGATTTTTGCATGCCGAGTTATCAGCCCTGACACACAACCTTCAATGAAGGTACGCCCATTCACGCAGTCTCCGCACAGAAAATGCTGTAGCTGAGACTCGAACAAGACAATGTCGTACTGTGAGGCGACAATGCTACCGCAGCACCACTATTCTCATTACTGATATACAATTTAAATAGTGACTGGTGCTATGCTTCAATTATGCCTGTATGTGTGTGACATTAAAAGGTTCTGGCTCATGCATTCTCAAGTGTGATGCAGGACTAATGTCTGACAATATATTGGAAATAGATAGACTTGAATGACTTTGGTAATAAAGTTTGGAGTGATGACACATACCTCAAATACATTCTGTTTTTTAGTTCCAATTGGGTTTTGGAGGGGTTTTGATGATTATCCGTAAACTATAGTGTCCATCAGAGATATTCAACTGCATTTTTATTACATAATCATTATTGTCATGCTAAACCAGTTGCACACATAATAATCTGGGGTTCCTATTTCAGTCATTAATGAACTATGATACCTACAGAAGTATGTGTATACAAGCAGTAATAATACCTTTCTGTCAATCGACCTGCTATACACAGCTGTTGTTATGTAGTATTACCTTTACAATGTTTTCTGAACAATGAGAGTGGGACACCCTTAATAAAAAGTGGAATATGCTGGATTTGAACACTGGCTTACTTGTGTTTTGACCATGTACTCACTGTACTTACACCTGATGCCACTGGAAAAGCAGGACAGAAGGTCTATTTTCCACACTCAGTACTGTACAGAGTTCTGACAGCTGTGCAGCTTATCTGTGCATATTTGAAGGCAGAATAAATTAAAATTTTCACTTTTTTTCCTTAAGCAGTGAACCATGTTTGTGCTTAGGTAAATAACATGCAAATGGAAAAGCCAATAACGAACACATATTACTTGTGTAAGTGGTCATTATGAAATCCTCAACAAAAACATCTACTGTGGGAATTAAGTCTTGACTTATCTCTGGCTTCTCTTTTTTTAGTTTACCATATTTATACCTTGTACCACAGAGATAATCAGATAGCAGGTAGAATTTTGTAGTCATTCCCAATTATGGTGCTGCATAATGCTACTAAGGGTATTTGTGCTGCACTTTTTCCTTAAGCAGTGAACCATCTTTGCACTATGACATGCACCATGCATATGATAAAGAAGAAAAAAAAAGATAAAACAAGGGAAACAAAGGTTACAAAATTAGACACCTCTGAATATGAGCCATCAGACTATTGCACTTACACAACACAGTTCTAGTGGTTTATCACTTACACAATACATTTATACTGGTATCTCTCTCTCTCTCTCTGCTTTAGGCACAGCTTTACAATCACAATCAAATAATGTGTATACAAACAATTCACATTTCATATCCAGTATGAACAATCTCAGTTGGCTGTATATGTGTAGATAACATATTTAGTGGAATGAGTGATCACACAATATTTATGAATATGTTTGCAAAACTGCACCTCTGCCTTCTCTTTGTATTCTGTGAATCCTTAACTTATCTCTCCTTTACTATTAGACATGCAATCCCTAGTACATATTGAAGAACAGAGCATATGTTGTAACTATAAGAAGCATCTCAAAGTGAGGGTACATGCATATAAACAGAGGCCACATGTAAGCAGCAGTGCCATTTTGAGTGAACAGCCAGAATGTAAACATGTATGAGTGCAGTACTGTCTGTTTATAAGTTTATTTAAGTTTAAGTTGCTAAGCCTCAATCCTGATGTGTTTGTATATAATAAAGCTGCTTGAACTGAACCCACAAATGTTCGTCTATTTTATCCTGACCAGACAAGTGACATGGTGCCAGAAGTGGGATGTCTGAATGACATGGTGTTAGAACTAGCATGCCTGAATGACATGGTACCAGATGTGGTATACTGAAAGACACGGTGTTAGAAGTCTCATCCCAACCTGCTTAAGTAATTGAAAAATATCAGAAACACATTTCAGGTAATAAAAAATTTGCATAAATGATTTATTTCATAAAGAAAACAATATGAAGCATTCGCAATGCACAAAATGTATTATTAATCAAATGGAAAGCAAACAATGCATTATTGATTAAACAAAATGTTCAAAACCATGATATTTGATAGAATTATTTCAAATACTCATTAGAGCATTCAAAACTACTTTTGATTTGCATAATGAGCATGCTAAAAGTAAAATGAGCACAAAAAAGTATTACAAGCATGCTAAAAGTCAAATGAGCATAACAAGTACAATAAAAGAGCAAAGTGAGCATGGAAAAGCAAAGCAGTTGCATTATTTTAGTAAACAACCACCTTTTTATATGAACTACTATTTCACTTTGACTAAAGCTATTCAGAGTATATCTTGAGTTAGATGTATCTCAGAGTGTGCAAAGTATTTGCAGTGTGTGCTTTATTACAGCACAATTATTTCAGAGTTTACTGTGTGAAAAGTATAGTTATTTCACAAAGTGCAGTCATTTTGAAAAGTGTCTTGTGCTGTGCACAATTCATTCAGAGTGCAGTAATTTCAGTGTTTCTTACATTGCAAAGAGTTATTTCATAAAGTGCAGTAATTTTTTTAAGTTTCTTATGTTGTGTACATTTCATTCAAAAAAATGCAGTCATTTCAAAGTGTTTCTTACACTGATAATTGTGGTTTCACAAAGTACAGTGATTTCAAAGTGTTCTTGTGCTACAGACACTTATTTTACAAAGTGCATTTATTTCGAACTGTCTATTGTGCTGTTGAGCATAATTACAAGTTTCTGGTATAAACTTCTGATGTATATGTGTGTATGTTCATAACATAATTCCAAGGGTCTTTATTACTGTGTGTTGGCATGGCAGATGCATTTTGTAGACCCATTCCACTTGTGTTTGATCATAATATTGCAGTGAACTGGAGAGTATTTAAGCAGGAATAAGATATTTTCATACAAGCAGCTTTTCATGACAAAGATGCACATATGAGTGCATTTATTCTACTTAATCTTGCAGGGTCAGAAGACACTGAAAGAGAGTGTTCATTTGTGTATGTACAAGCAGTATATGCAGGACAAGGGGAAAACTGTCATTTTGTTGTACAAGCTGAATCAAGGGAAGACACTGAGTACTTGAAAATGTAAATTTAGAGAAATGAGTAACACCCAAACAAATGTTATATTGGAGGGGCACTTATTTTATACAAGATACCAAAAGCCAGGAGAAACGTTTGCAGCTTACATTATTGACTTGAGAAACAAAGCTAAAATGTGCAGATTTGGTGATCTGAAATCATGACTAGCTGCATATTTGTGTTCATAAAAGATAAAATACAGGTTTGTGTGTGATATTAATAATGCTGCCGTGAGAAAGATTTTGCTTGTAGACAGTGATTTAACATGGTGCAAAGCCATAGAGATTTGTCAAATCCAAAAGCTTACAGAAAGTCACACAAACATGTTTGCAAGTGATAATAGCATGGCTTCAGCAGCCTCAAAAGCAAATATAGACAGCATGCAGTACAAGGCTAACAGAAACAGGCCCAAGCACATGGCGGCTGCAGCCCCTGTGGGATTTCCAGGAAGAACTTGTACCTTTCCAGGAAGTTCTAAGACTAGCTCAGTAAAATGGACATGCTCAGTGCAGCATAATGGTGAATCAGCAAACCCCAAGTCAAGATTCATCGTTAACTGTTGTCTCTGTGGTGCCAGCTATGAGTACAAAAGAGAAAAGTGCTTAGCATTTGGTCAGCAATGCCACAAGTGTAAAAAATGGTACCACTTTCAAAAGCTTTGTAAATCAAGCAATGCTCATCCATTTATTAATAAAGGTCACTCAAAAAAGCAAGCTGATCATAAAAAAAGCTGCAAATCTACTTTCTATGTCGATGGTGTATCAGCGGTTGATGAAAACATTAATGCAATAGATTTGTTGGCAAAAACAAAGTGTTTTGTACTGTCCTGATTTATGGTAAACCCACAGAGTTCAAAGTGGACACTGGATCAAAGTGCAATGTTATGTCAGCAGAGGAATTTGCTAGAGTAAGAGCTGGTGAGCAACTTAATTTGACCAATTGTGCAAAGTTTGCTGCTTATGGAGGTGAAGAGATTCAAACTGAATGCTCAGCAGTGCTTTAATGCTATTCAGCTGGGAACAGTTACAGCTTGCAATTTTATGCAGTCAAAAGATCTATGCACTTATTATTAGGTCTCAGATACAGTTTAAGAATGAAACTGTTTTCTTTTACCAAAGAAGTCCATCATGTAAGCACATGTCCTAGTTCCAGTTTCACTGATGCTATTTTCTCAGAGTATGCTGATGTTTTCGCAGACAAGCTAGGTAAACTTCCAGTTGTGTACTTCATGAAATTAGACCCAGAGGTCAGTCCAGTGGTCAGACCAGTGAGAAGAGTTCCAATAGCTATGCAGGATAGAGTCAAAGTCATGTTATATAAAATGGTGTAGCAAGGTATGATTTGTCCACTTACAGAATCAATTGAATAGGTATCTTCCATGGTAGCCGCTCATAAGAAAAGCTCAGATGAAATCAGAATATGTATTAGCCCGAGAGACTTAAACAAAGAATTAAAGAAACCCCATCATCCCATGTTTGCAGTCGAGGAGTTGCTACCCTCATGCCAAATGCCACAGTTTTTTTCTGTCTTAGATGCAAAGAGTTCATTTTGGCAAGTAATGCTTGGTTGCAGTTCTTCACTACTGACTACATTCAGTACATCATTTGGTAGATACAGATTTCTCAGAATGCCTTTTTGGAATAAATTCTGCCAGTGAAGTATTTCAGTGTACAATGGAGCTATTTTTTTCAGGTTATCCATGTGCTATAATAGTAGATGTATCCAAAAAAAAGTAGCTCAGGCTAACAGGCAACACTAACAACTTTAATAGAAAACCTCAAGTGAGCACTTCCATCTCATAAAATGACATACAGAGACTCCTTCAGACTAAGGTTCACTTCTACAAACTTCACTTATATTACATCACATGCACCAGTGAAAAATCACATGACTACAACAATTAAAACATCACATAACTTTAAAATACCTAAATACAAAAATATTCTAAAAACTATGGACTATTAATGTTTCAGTTCCTTCCTTTTCAAATACATAATAAAATCCTCTCTATTATTTAAGCCTGGAGGGAAACAAGCATTTAGTCTAACCTGCCAGCAGTATTCTAACCACCCTAGCTCTTCTTCTATATTGACTAAACAGTTTATATTCCCCAATTATTCTAATACTAAAAACTTGAACTCAATTTTACATTTACTGTTTTCATGATGTTTACTAAGGGCATTTCTCTCATCTCCACTTTGGACTGCATATTTGTGTTCATAAATTCTTTTGTGCAATTCACGAGTTGTCCTTCCCACATAAAAAGATTTGCAGTCACAACACACTATTAAATAAACAACATTTTTAGATTTACAATTAAATAACCCAGGTATTGTCACTACATAATTTTCTATACTTATTTCATTACTTTCTGTAAACAAATAACTTAAATAACTGCAGTTATAGCGTTTAATCATCCCATGTTTGTAAACCATTTTTCTAGGTTTATTTAATTTGCCCTGAAAAAGTTTTTAAATCTTTTCCCCCTCGCTTTTTTGTGAAATAAGGTCTAACCTCTATTTTATTCATGATTTCACTGTTTGCCTTGAATAATCTCCAATTTCTACTTATAATGTCTTTAATAACTTTTGAATCAACACTATTTTGCACTGCCGTAACAGTTTTGTAATTTTGAAATGCTTTGTTCCCTCTATTATATCTATTTTCCCCATTTTCTCTCTAAACTTAGTCTTTTCTTGCAGGGCTTTCTTTACTTCTCCTTCTGGATACCCTCTATTAATTATCTTATTACAAAAATCCTTCGATTCTTCTAAAAATTCATTATGTTTGGCTGTCAAGTTACTGATTCTTGTTTGCTGCCCTTTGGCAACATTCATTTTGGTTAATTTTGGGTGCATACTGGAAAAATGTAAGTACATATTGTTCTGTACTTCTTTTTTATATATTCTAGTGACTAGTGTGTTGTTCTCTTTATACACTGTCACATCCAAAAAATTAATCTTGGATAAATCATATTGATAAGTAAATTTCAAATACGTACACACATTGTTTAAATAACTTATAAATTCTTCAGGATTTTCTTTGTGCCCCTCCAAATCAGAAATTTTGTAATAAGATAATTAATAGAGACTATCCAGAAGGAGAAATAAAGAAAGCCCTGCAAGAAAAGACTAAGAGAAAAATGGGAGAAGTAGATATAATAGAGGGAACAAACAATTTCAAAATTACAAAACTGTTACAGCAGTGCAAAATAGTGTTGATTCGAATGCTATTAAAGAAGTTATAAGTAGAAATTGGGAATTATTCAAGGCAAACAGTGAAATTATGAGTAAAATAGGGGTTAGACCTTATTTCACACAAAAGCGAGGGAAACATTTTAAAAACTTTTTCAGGGCAAATTAAATAAACCTAGAAAAATGGTATACAAATGTTGATGATTAAATGTTATAACTGCAGTTATTGCAGTTATTTGTTTACAGAAAGTAATGAAATAAGTATAGAAAATTATGTAGTGACAATACCTGGGTTATTTAATTGTAAATCTAAAAATGTTGTTTATTCAATAGTGTGTTGTGACTGCAAATCTTCAGGGAAGGGTGAGTGTGCCTTATTGAGTTTTGCTTCAGTCAGAATAATCATTCACAGCTGTAAGCCTTTAGCACCTAACAATGGTGTAGAGACTACACTATGATTACATCAGCTACCTGAAGTCAAAATTTTGGTATTCAGCAATTCTAATGAATTTACACATCATTTGCATCTTCAGAGTGCTCAGAGAGCAGAATCTACACTAAAACATAGCCCTGCAACTAGGGAACTTGAATGTGAGGAGTCTGCTTTTAGTCATGCTTAGTGCTCCACTTGTGATAATGTAGGGATTGCTTTTTTTGTACTGAGTATTTTAGTTGCAGGTTATTTGGTAAACTGCATAAGTATATATTACATATGTCAGTCATGTCAGATATTGATGACATTGCTGAACAACTCCCACACATTCTACTTAGGTACACTTACAAGCACCAGTTATGCAGGTATATGCCATTCATTCACGTTCTTCCATGTTTATTTTTCTACTACAGGTTCCAGTCTTACCTTAGCAGTTCTTCATTTACAACAGCTGTCACTTATGGCTGACCCTCTCTGATGCTAGCAGTAAACAACTATTACATGTGAAAGTAAAGGTTGCGAGCATTGCCTGGCATCAATGGTACTCTATGTACGCGCACAGGATGAAAGATGTACCCTTTAGGGGGTCAACATGTGTCCTTGCTAGCCATTTCCTCTTGGCCAGGGCGAGGGCATACACACACAGCAGGTGGGGATTCCCCCTTTGACTTCTCAACTACATGTAGATGTGATGACCCAGCCAGTGGTGGTGGAATGTGTGCTCTTACCCCTTGGTTTTCAAGCTGCATCTCTGGTTTGACTCCTCTATCTCTAATGGTTCATCTCCCAGGCCCATGCTTTCACTTATCAAGGGTATCAGAACTTGTCAGATATTTGGGATGCATGGCTAGGCTTAAAAAGGCCCTTGTGGTCAATAGCCTAATAAACTCCTATGAACCTATGCATTTTTTTTTACAGGATGATATTATATAGGATAGCACAGATTGTAACAATTTCAGCACAAGTACTGGGATTGTACCGCAGAGCCCCTTATTATGTATCTAGGCATTGAAACTGTGACCTTAGCAGCCCAAACACATGTTCTATGATGTTTCTTATTTGAGTTTGTATCTCATAATAGTATTCTTCCATGGGTGGGTGTGCATTTCTGATGAACATCTTCAGACATAGTTCCAGTGCATCCCCTGCATCCCCCAATAAATGCCCTTGTGGAATATCACCCTTGGAAAACTTCTGGTAGAGCTGTGAGATGTGCCAGATATGGGAGTCATGGTAACTACCGGGGTTGCCAACACACACATTCAGGATGATTTCTTTAGCATTACACACAACCTGGCAGTTAAGGGAGTGGAAACCCTTTCTGTTGATGTATATCCCTCCCTATTCCACAGGCAATTTTATCTCAAGGTGGGTGTAATCTGTTGCACCTAAGACTTTATGGAAGTATGCTATGGGGTAGAACTCCTGCATAGTTCTAGTTCGGTCCTCAAGGGGTACCAGGAAAAAATGTATAATCAGTAGCATGCTGTAGCATAGTATTCAGGAATTGGTATATAATCTTTGATACTGATGCCCGTAACACCCCCAGAATGTCCCCTGTGGGTCTATGAAATGTTCCTATAGCTAAAATTCTAAGTGCTACACATGCCTTGGTATCTACTGGTAACCTTGGTCTGTACCAGTATGGGTTCTTCTCAGTTTGCCCTTGGTATGAGAAGAGGATGACAGTCTGTCTCTATCCACCCTGTAGCGCTCTACTATTTTCACTTCATGCAGACCATAAAAAGTTAAACAATCTCTAAGTAACTCTGCTCCTCCTTGCCCAAGATCTAGCAGCAGCTGCTGCAGAGTTGAGCTTGTTGCACATACACAAGAAGAAGAGCAGCAGCAGCCCTTACCAATCTTTATTTCTTTCATGTGTAGTTTCTTTGGTTGCATCCAAAAGGTTTTGGAGTACTGAGCAGATAACTACAATGAATGCACATGATTCCTTTATAGCTTGCTGCATAGCTTCCCCATCTTGTATTGGTTGATTAGCATTTAATTCAGTTGCGTATGCACTGATTAGAATGCTACAATGTTTATCTGGTTTGCATTGCTCTAAATGTTGTGTAGAGCCATTCACTGAATACAAATCAGTGTGCTATCATGCATGCATCATGCCACAATGCAAACACTGTGTGACCGAATTTTGTAGAGTTTGTTGAATCCAGTCCTTATCTTGAAATACTTCCATACCTATCTATCTATCTATCTATCTATCTATCTATCTATCTATCTATCTATCTATCCATCTCTATCTATCTATCTATCTATCTATCTATCTATCTATCTATCTATCTATCTATCTATCTATCTATCTCTAACAGATGATTGACCAAAAAAACTGAGTCAAGAAGAAAGTGCAAATAAAATAGCCCAATCACATTTTACATAGACCACAGAAATAAGCAAAGCAGAAAGTACAGACCTTATAAAGAAAATCATAAATATAAATGCATAAAGATTTATATCAACTATGAGATCACACAACAGTGGAGCAAGGGCAAATCCCCAATCTCCACTGTACCACAATATCACACATTTAAAAGCCAGCAGCTCTCTCCATCCAGATGTCAGTAACACCTGACCCTGCTTACTCTTATCTAACTTCATCATAACAAAAATATAGTTGAGATTCCTGCATGCAAACAAAAGAGCAGTTCACTAAGTGTGCAGTCACTGCTTTGCACAAAACAGGTCCACCAAATGTGTAGCTAACCTTGTTGAACACACCATTATATCTGTATGTATATATATATATATATATATATATATATATATATATATATATATATATATATATATATATATACATATATTTATACATCTATATACATAAATATATGCACAAACACATACATTCAGGCATATATAATTTTTTTTTGTTTATACAAACACACACACACACACACACACACACACACACACACACACACACACACACACACACACACACACACAGTGAATGAGGGCTTTACCAGCAAGAGGGGGAGATAACTGAGAGAACCTGTAGTGAAACACCTGACCTCTTTCAAAACATCTAGGCTCATTCAAGAGTGAATATTTTTAAGATGGAATGTTTATATGTCTATAATGATCACTGGAGTAGGTTATTTATGTTACTGTTTAGAAGAGTTGGAAAATTATACTGCAGTTCTGTGGAGTTAGGGGATAAAGAGGTAAGTAGTTTGACTGAGTTAAAGAATTATTATATTTGCTTAGTTTATATTGGGTATCATTAGAGGTTTCCTAGGTATTGGTTAGGATGTTGAGTGTTTTATAAAATTGTTAGGCATAGTATATAGAGTTTTGATATAGGTTGCTTTCATAGCAGTAATGGCAGTATGGATGTTTGTTTTTATTTGTTATGGCTATTTTTTGATAAAATTCTGTGGCACAGCTTTCCACATATAATATGCAAGGTCTACATGCTTGCACAGTTGACTAATTTCTTTTGTTATTAAGCTGCATGAAGTGCCTTTAAGCTGTCCCTGTTTTGGAAGGAAGAAATGATCCTGAATCATTTGGTGTAAATTTTCGGAGAATCATAATATCTGTTAAGACTGAGCTCCAGTCTTTGGGCCACAGTGCAGCTAGGATTCTACTATCTTACTTTACAGAGACTGATACAATGCTTTCTCATACTACAAGCAGTCTGTGGGTTTCATTTCTCAGGTTAGAAAAACTGGGCAGTTTTTACATTGAGTATATAGTTGGATTGGTACCTGTCACATTTTTAGGGTTGCTATTGCTATGCTTAAGTTGATTATGGAAAATGATTGAAAATGGAGTAGGTTGGTGAAGTAATTGAGTTAGGTTGAATTCTGAGAGGGTGATTTTGAGGTGCTTATTGTTTAAACAAAGCCAGTTAAGGTTTAAGTTCTAAAAGCCCCAGAAGATAATAAGACTCTAAATGTTTTTTTGGTCTCAACATTATTTTTAGCTCTCTCCTTGATTCATGAGCTAGGAGGTTGAGAAGTATGTCAATGGGTGGGCTTAAAATAAGTTGCATGATGTATTCCGACATAAGAGACATGAGATTATGCATTCTTATGTGGTAATTATGTGTCTGTCATACATTTGATTACAATATGATGTATATAGTCACAGTCATAAAAGTGGCTGTAACTGATGGTCACATCTGAGTGTGTGTGTGGTGTGTGTGTGTGTGTGTGTGTGTGTGTGTGTGTGTGTGTGTGTGTGTGTGTGTGTGTGTGTGTGTGAGAGAGAGAAAATAATATTGGTGAGCACATGCATAAACCAAAACAATATGGCATAAAATGTATCATAGAATCATAGAGCATCTAGACCCTCAGTGCTTCTGGGGTCCACCAATCTGGTAGAGCTCATGCCCCTCAATTTCTTTACTCGAGGAAAGCCAAAACCAATGCAAGGACAAAAGGTTGAGAATGAGATACATTTTAAATCATAGTTTTATAAAACTAGAATGTTGCTAGAATAATTTTCTTGTATTAGAATTAATTTTCTGAAGGTTATGAACCTTGAAACCCAAATGGATATCACTTTTACTAACTGCAATCCTCAATTATTTCCCAGAAAAAAAAAAAAAAACAGCAATGTATGGAGGAGTAGACTAAAATTATGCAGAAAAAATCTGGGAATTCTGTGAAATTCCAATCAATTGAAAGGTGTAGTAAGGTCCCCTGCCATCCAATCCAGCTAGTCTCAAACTGACCCACTTAGATGTGAGCACAAAAAGTCCCTATAGTTTATGTGTAGGCCGGGGATACTGTTGTCATTATTTCAAAGAAGATTACTATAGCTTTTCTAGGGTCAGTGTACTTATTAGGAGCAACAACTTAGAATGCCTTAACACGAGTGTTATTTTTTTAAGTTTCTTACCATTTGAAATCAGTTGTATGTACAGGTTGCTATTTTCTTGAATTAGAGGTAAGGAGGGCGGCAGCATATGCACATCTGACAACAGCAATTTGAAATATGGTGCTGTGCTCTATTTGTATTTTCATTTTTGTTCTAGGTTTTTATCAGAGAGGTACATATAAGGTGTCTCTCTGGATTAGGGCTGTAGAGATATGTTCTTTAGATGTATAGCAGTAGCAATCTGAAATATAAGACTATGACCATTTGAACTTTCACTTTTATTTGAATACAACACCAGAAAGGAGCACAGAAAGCAACTTTTTAGGAGTGGTATGCAGGAAGGCTATCCTCTCAGATGTTATTTATATATCCTCAAAAGAATTTGTATTCTCATTTCATGGGTTACTGCTGTTTTTTTCAGCTTTGAACAATATGTCTTGCATACCAGTTATTTCTTCCATGAACAAGTATTATAGGAAAAAAAAATCTAAAATGCACCTCATAGAATTTAGAACCCCCATAGCTTCTGGAGGCCTGCAATCATATGTCAATCAGTGTGTTAGTGCTCTGCCTCAGTAGAGAAATACATGTGTAAAATGAACATTTCCATAGGATGGTAATGCAAGCTCTGGCTTAGTAACGTATCACTCGCCTGGCATGGTAAGAACATATTGGGCATTCAGAATATTCTCTGATGTAGAGTTACATACAACTCTACACTGGGACTACTCTATAGATTAATATTTATAAAATCTTTTCCTAAACAATTATTAAAGTATTGTCTTGGTTAGTTAGGATGTGTGAAAAGGTGCATAAATCTGATGAGTGAGACAAAATTTAAGAACAGTACTCAGGTTAGTGTAAGAAGATAGTAGACAGAGGAGTAGGGAGTGCCATAGAACTCTTTAACTGAGGCTCCCTATCATTAAAGGCTGCCCAGGCAATCACTGTATATGTCATTAAAATGTATTGCATCTGGTCATGGCTTGCAAAGGAGTGTGGCTACTCCAAAGCAAAGGTCTCTGTGTTTTCTTTAAACAGGGGGTATGGTGTAGTTGTCAGGAAATGAAAGGATGCAAAGGCTGCAACCCTACTTTGCAGAAGTAGTGTGCATTTGTGTGAAATTAGAGCATTTCTTTAGTCTAACTATTTTAACACAATCAGACATCTAAAGTGTGCACAATCATTAAAGTGGCTGTAAGAATTATAGCAGGGTCACCTAGCACCCCTCGCCTGTTTGCAACTCCCTCAACTCTTAAATGAAAAGCAAAAACAAATAAAAACTTTGGCTTAGTCTGTAGCAACCCATTCAGCTTCCTACAGCAGACCAACTATGCAAAAAAAAAATGCTGGTACTGTAAAGTCATGAAAGATGTGCACATGTGAGTGTTGGGCAACTGGATACATGTTATTTGCTATTATTTTGTACTGCAGGGGTTTATAGCAAAGTTGCAAGATATCTGCTAAATTTTATGGCTAGGCCAGTTAGGAATCACAATAAGGGAATTCCAAGATTTCACTGTAACCACAGACCCAAACACAAACCTCATTAATGTCTTCAGTGTTATGATCCTGATAGCTAAATTGTGAAAATCAGTTGCTCTCTTCTTCTAAAGATTTAAGTCAGGTAATGAAATAATTGGAAGCCCTGGAAATTAGCTAAGATCTCAACGGAGTTGATCAAAATATAAAGTTAAATGGATGAAGTAGACAGCTTATCTTGCTAGTTAAGTTACTAAAAGATACTTTTACTTGTATGATATATGCACCAGTATGAAAACTATGCATATTATAACAAAACTGTGGAGATGCCACCAAAGACAAAATGTTAAAAATTTTAAATGAGTACAGTATTTTAGTGAAGTACCTCCAATGAATTAGACATGTAAGACCTAGCAAAAACTATAATTATTATGTCTTGCATTTCTGATAGTAATCTGAATACCTATATAAGAAAGAAAAGTGCAACAGGAATCATATTAACTAGCATTTGGGGAGAGATGCCATCATATTTCAAACAAAATGTTAGTGTTCTGGCGCAGTAGAGAAATACATGGGGAAAATGAATGTTTCTAGAGAACGGTAATGCAGCCTCTGGCTTAGTAGTGCATCACTCGCCTGTCATGATAAGAACATCTTGGGCAGTCAAAATATCCTCAGATGAAAAGTTGCATACAGCTCCACACTGGGACTAACCTATAGATCATGACAGCAGGATCTGCCTCTAAATATGGCTAACCCTGGTCTGGGAGGGGTGAAATCATAGCCAAAGGCTATAGTAAATGGTGGTGCTG
Organism: Protopterus annectens; assembly: GCF_019279795.1. Lineage (NCBI taxonomy): Eukaryota > Metazoa > Chordata > Ceratodontiformes > Protopteridae > Protopterus > Protopterus annectens. The sequence continues at coordinate 580,229,511 of NC_056735.1, forward strand.
TCTTAAACTAGACCAATTGTCTGAGTGCTACTGAGGTTGTGGATAGGGGACAAACATAGTCATATATGTATGCATGTATAAATATTTCACAGAAAAGGTAAAAGAGTCATAGAATTATCAAAGTTGGGACTAGTGGAATGCAACTCAATTAGTCCTATTATCTTGATTAGTTACAGATATGTGGAATGTTAAAGTTTCAGAGAAAGCTAAATGCATTGCTTACTGGATTCAGTTAGCCTAGAGACCTCTTCCAATATGCCTCTCATATGTTTCACAAAGCAACCATTTGCATTCTTTCATAATTGCATACCTGTCTTGAGCTTAAATTTTCATTTTGTTTTGTATATTAGATCTTTAAACATTCTAAGAGTTGCAAGCTGAAGGGAGTGATTTAATGAATAAGGCATTTACCTCATAGATGTGACGTGGGGGGTGATTTTGATTTCTGGTTATTGACTAAGCTTGTAATGATATGCTTACTATTTATCTATGAAACTATAAGACATGTTAAATCTCAGTTCAGAAAAAAAAATTGGTTGAATGGTTCCTGTTTTGAAAGTTAGATTTGTATGACTTGATATAATACTCCATTACATGGATACTAGTCTTCCGTACCATGTACCCTGCTCATTCATTCCCTGTGCAGCATCACATAATATATATTGTATACATTCACACTTCATTATGTGGCCCTATAAACAAAGACAAAAGGAAAGAAATTAAGATTCTACTGCAAAATTTAAGAGCAAAATACAAAAATCCTGCTCAGCTTCCATGTCTTTAAATGCTATAGTTACTGCAGGACACGAAAGAATAGATTTTGCATAAACTGCATGATGAACATTGAGTTGTGAGATACAAAGGCTTAAAATGTAATTTGAGTTAAACATGGCTCAGCTGAAAGGAAATCGCAGATTATGGGGATAGTGACATAATGAAAAAAATGCATGTGCATAAAATAATACTTGAGCAAAAACTGTGTGAATTCTTGATCTGGAAATATATACAATATATGGGAAAAGCCAGTGATCCGAAATGATGATGGGCAAAGGTTTATTTGACTTAGCATTCATATGGCATTAATTCATCTTCCAGTGCATAATTTAACCACTGGGGGGAGCAGGAAAATGAATTTGGACTCCCCCCTGCAGCAGCACCCCCCCCCAACAGCCATTCCATTGTCACATTACTTGGTTATTTCCTCTGTTACCATAAACACTGTTGAAACCTGTCGGCAGGCATAGTATTTTTTATTTTACTTCTGCAATGATTACAGATATCTGGATTTAATTTAAAACTATTTCAAATTTTGTAGCACAAACACCGATAGCCATTTGCTAAATAAAACAATAAAATCTCAGAATGAAAACAGACTTAGGATGCACAGTAAACTTCTTTGCCCTTGAAATTGCATTGATACAAACACTCAAAGAAAATGTATCTGGCCGGTGGCAGATTAAGTTTACCTTTGGGCTTTTTTTTCAAACTGTAGATCCCTTACACATATTTTTGGGATCATGCTCATGCATGCATACATGCATGTGTTCTTTGATTCACCTTGCTTATTGTATTCAATTATATTCCATGTATAATACAGAAACTCTTGTTAGAGTGTTTTTTAAATTTGTACTTTTGAATATTTTTTTTTCCAGTAAGCAATGAAACAAAACTTATAAACCAATGATGACAAAACTACCCATTTCAGAACAATTAAACCTCAGAACACCACTCAAACGTCTGTCATTGCAATCCACCAATATCAGTCAATGTACAAATCTCTGCAGAAGTAAAAGTCATCTGAGTAATTCTACATTACAGAAAACTATAATGACTGAAGAGGTGGCTACTGACAAGCAACTTTACATTTCACTGTTTTATGTACAAACTCGTACTCTAAGTTATGTGCAATGACCCGTTGATGTTGTGAATGTCAATTTTTATGTGACGACATTTGGGATTTTTGTTGAATTTAAGTACTTATATATATATGTGTGTGGGTGTGTGTGTGTGTGTGTGTGTTTTACTATTGAAACCTTGAAAATGCATCCATTGCTCAGCCTTAACATTGGATCAATATCTTGAAAATTGCAACAGCGAACAAGCAGGAAACTTGAAACTGAATAAATCAACTGTTGTAGTTTAATGTATTCGACATAGCAAGAGGTGACGTCAGTCACCCAAGCTATACACTATAATGTACCGTGACAGTCAAGACTCAACGGTACAACACTTTTACAATTTTGCAGGGGCCAAGCCCCCCTGCAAACCCCTCACCCCCTCCATATTATATATACCAACTCTGAGATTGCACTACAGTGAGGAAATGGGTTAATTTCCTTTTCTTCACTGAACGACGATCTCCACTCAAAATTCTGAACTCAAATACTTGAATTACATTACACATGAAGAATAATGGAGGCATAAACACAAAAGCACACCACTGGCTCGAATAGCCAACAAAACTCTTTATTGAAAGTGGAACAGTAAGAGCTTTTGCGTTGCACAGAATGCTTCTTCAGACTTAATGAAATTTTAATACCAACCTGCCATTAAATAGCTCTTCATGCATCACCTGACCCATGATTACCTACAATTAAAACCTTAAAGTGGTAAACATAGTCTTATATCATGATCTATGTATAAGAATAGACTTAAAATGCATATAATATATATATATATATAATATATATCAATAAGCCTATAAATAGAGCATTGTATTTATAGGGTTATTGATATATATTTTATATATATTTTTATATATATTTTATATCCATTTTAAGTCTATTCTTATACATAGATCATGATATAAGACTATGTTTATCGCTTTAAGGTATTAATTATAGGTAATCATGGGTCAGGTGATGCATGAAGAGCTATTTAATGGCAGTTTGGTTTTAAAATTTCATTAAGTCTGAAGAAGCGTTCTGTGCAATGCGAAAGCACTTACTGTTCTACTTTCAATAAAGAGTTTTGTTGGATATTCGAGCTAGTGGTGTGCCTTTGTGTTTATGCCTCCATTATTCTTCATTTTGTACCATAGAGGCACTTTATCCTGAAGACTGAGATTTTTGCTGTGAGTACACTACACATGAGATGCAGTGTAGTCGATGTATTTGGGTTCATAAAACTGCCTCTTGGAAAACTGCATGTTGACATTGTCACTCTCAATTGACTGTGGTTCGCAAATCTAATTATAAACATATATATATATATATATATATATATATATATATATATAGATACATATATATATATATATATATATATATATATATATATATATGGATCTACTTTACTTGGTCGACATTTCACAAAGCCGAAAACCTTATGGCCGAGACCATATGAATGACTTTTGAAATGTCGATCATGTGAAAAAAAAAAAGAAAAAACACAACAATCAGTAACCAAAACATTACTAGCAGGGGCACAAGCCCCTCTGCCCCTCCAGAAACTTAAATATACCAACTCCAAGATTGCACTACATTGCGGAAGATGGAAATATTTTGATTCCGCACTGTATGGAGATGCCCGTTCCACATGGTCAACATTTCAAAAGTTGATCATATGGTCTCAGCCATATGGTCTTCAGTTTTCTGAAATGTTGACCATGTGAAGGGATCATATACATATATATATATATATATATATATATATATATATATATATATATATATATATATATATATATATATACTGCATGTGCAGATTTTATGAACCAGTAATGACAAAACTACCCATTTCAGAATATTTAAGCCATGGAAAGCCAGTTAAACTTCATTACAATCCGCCAATATCAGTCAATATGCATAATCTCTGGAGAAGTAAAAGTCATCCGGGTAATTCTGTATTAAATAGATCTGTAACTAATGAAGAGGATTCTGTGGGCAAAAAAGTTTTCATTTTAGTGTTTCATCTAGGAATTCAGTGCTTGCTGTCCTTTCTATGTTGCATTAAAAAATGTAAGCTGATAATATAGCAATAAAGAGTGTCTGGCAAACCAACAGCTGGTTCATAGTTACTAGGCATCTTACAGAAAGGAAGACCCACTCCAGTATACACACACAATTCCCTCTTAAAGTACACTTCATTATCAGCCATCCATCTACATGGTGTGGCAGTAGAACTCACAGTCTTCTAAACCACATACAGAATGCTACCTATAATGCTACTAACACTGCTTTCAAATTGTCTAGCACAAACACTGATAGCCATTTGCTAAAGAAAGCATTTTTTCCCTTGAAACTCTCAATTTTTGAAAATGCACTAAGAGAAAAATGCACTGAAACTCTTTAAGTAGTCTGGAAGTTGGTGTAGAGGATTCAGGCTCTAATTTCCTGTAACCAAGGTACAGGTTTTAAACCTATACAAGATAATTAATTAACCTGGAACCTGAGCAAGGTAATTAACTAACCTGCCATCCCTAACTAGGGCTTTGTACATACACTCATATATATTTCACTCAGTTAAAGGTAATATAGAGGATCATTTATTTCCCTAGTACATATTTTTTGAGATGCAACAGGATACTAGATAATTCAGCAGACAGCAAGAGTGTTAGATTACACACAGAAAGCACCCCGACCAGGAAATGATCGTCAGCATATCATTGCTTCACTGTATAGTTTTTCAGATCTCTGCTGCAGGTGCTTTTTCCCACCTCTTCCTATTTCTCTGTGTCTTGAGTTGGTATAACTGGTTTTACATCCTGTGTGTTATCTGACTATCTCAAGGATTACTTGCATAAAATGAGACCCTGTTTGTAACAGCCTGCATATCATTGCTGGAGCCTTCCTGTGTCCTGACAGAGTGCTCTTCAAACTATCTGGAGATATACAAAGCTAAGTATATTTTTCCGGCACTTCAGAGTTGTGTACTGTTAATTGTTGCTTGACTAACTTTATATCATTGCTGGCTGACTTTAGTTGTGCACTGTTATTTTTGATTCACTGTATAGTTTTTCAGATCTCTGCTGAAGGTGTTGTTTTTCCCCTACTCACCCTCCCTGTTTCTATCTTGTTTAAATTTGGAGGCTTTTGCAGTTGCCCACCCCCACTGTAGATTTGATCTGGGACACTCCACCCAGTCCCATCTCTTTACCTCATTCTACCTAATAGACTCCTTCTGCACTTGTTTTTAGTCAATTTTAATTTAATTGCATTTTTATACTGTTTGGTCTAACATTGCTATATACTCACGTGTTCTAGCTTGCACTGCATTTGAATTGTTTTTACTGCTGTTTTAGCTACTTTTCTGTCGAAAAAAAAATCTAAGCTTATTTCTTAACTTTCCTGTAACTATTATAGTTCAGATTCAGATTTGCTGTATCCAGAACTGTATGTAAGCTTCTGAGCCCCCCAAGCTTTCTGTGTTGGAGGGAAGCCTTCTAGCTTATCAGTGGAAGTGGTAAGCACTAGGTAACCTATCTACCACATAAAGAGTGGTTCTGGCCCAGAAACTGTAGTTATTGGCCATTTGGGCAGTTTTTCCACCTCTCTCAACTTTCTGATTTAAAAGCCCGCATTTGCACTTGTTTCCCCCCTTTCTTGTAACTAGTTTAGTCCAGATACAGATTTTTAGTTTTAGCACTTGAATTTGCTTATTCGTGATCAGCACTTGTTCAGAACTTGTTGTAAGCACTAAATAAGCTACTAATTACTATAGCACTCAACCTTCCTCATTACCTAGAGGAAAACAGTTTTGGTACTTACTTTCCTCACTTGCTTAGAGAAAAACAGCTTTTGTACTCACTTTCCTCACTTAACTAGAGGAAAATATTTTTTTATTCAGGCGTGTTGAATGGTCAGCTCCCAGTGTTTTCTCCTGTCTATCTGATGAACCTGGGCATCTTGGGACAATGTAGAAATTGCCTCATGTACACAGACAACCCTCACCTCCTACCACCCAACACTACAACCTGTGAGAGATGCACTTATCTAGCCAAACTGGAGGTAAAGCTCTGTCCAACCAAGACTGAACTTGACAATCAAGAGGAGAAGGTAAACACTTGCACCACACCACACTCATGACATAGTCTCACTAAATCTACACCACCAAAATCCACACATAGAAACACAAAACCATTCACAGAAGCTCTCAATAATAATCTGCTCAAGCAACAGAGACCTCCAAAGCAGAAATGCAAGCAACCTCCACCCCCCCCCAACACAAACCAAATGACACATAGCCCGCAGACTCAGTGTGCCACTCAACCACAGCCAACAAGGCAAAACAACGTACCCAACACACTAGTCATAGGTGACTCTATAGTCAGGTACACTGATGTCCCACTTACCAGGCTAAACAAGGAGAAGGTTACTGTCAGCTGCCTGCTGGGTGCCAGGAACCGCCACATAACCCACGCATTCAGGTCACGCCACAACAAGTACAAATATGACTCTGTCATTGTCCATGTTGGTGTGAACGACCTGAGATGTACCTCCCTGGACTACATGAAAAGAGACATGGAAGAGCTCTCCGATTTTGTAGCCCTGGCAGGTATGACCCTAGCCCTGAGTAGCATTCTGTCATGATCCAGAATGATACCACAGTACAAGGACAAAATGATTGACTTCAACAACTGGCTAAGCTTCTGGTGTCATTCTAAAGGGATCCAGTATCTGTTTGCCTGGGATGACATGGTCGACAGACCAAGATGCTTTGCCAGAGATGGCCTGCACCTGTCAACCCTTGGATTCCAGATACTTGCTAAGGTTCTTGCCACCCCTATAGTGCCTTTTTTAGGCAAGGTTCAAATGACAAATTCACCACCGTAACAGGAACAGACAAGGAAAAACTGAGGGTGATGCTACTCAATGCTAGAAGTCTAAATCTCAAAATGCACTCACTCGAGGCACTCCTTAAAATGGAGAACATTGATATCTGTGCAGTGATTGAGACCTAGTTCAAGGCTCCAAAGAGCACCCCTGCACTACCAGGCTATAACTCATACCACACTTTTTGGCCATGTAACCTGGACCGGAACACCAAAGGCAGAGGTGTGTCCATATTCATTAAGGATATCCACACCTCCAAGCTAGTTGCTCAGCATAATGCATCCGAGGTTATCCAAGTGCAACTAACTCTGGGCAAAACTGCAATACAAATTGTAGCTTGCTACATATCCCCCACAATGCCCCAGGATTCCCACTCCTCTTTTCTTGATGTATTGGAAAATATTAGGGTTCAACCAAACACCCTAATAATGGGCAATTTCAACTATCCCACCGATAACTGGGAAAACTACTCATGTACCAACTCCTTCGCTAAACACTTTCTGGAATTTATAAACTCCAATGCCCTGGATCAACTTATCCACACCCCCACCAGGGATAATAATATCCTAGATCTAGTCATTACCAGCATGAGTAACCAGTGTTCCACACCTGAAGTCAATGCCTCATTGGTCCGATCCGATCATAAGCTAATCACCATAGATATCCTCATCCTGCCCCCACCCCCCATTAAGGAAAACACGGTAAAAAATTTCTCCAAAGCCAACTTCATGCTTCTTAAGACAGAAGTGGTGAACTTCATGACACCCATGCAGATGGACAATACAGTTACGACTACTGAATCCTACACAATTGCACTTTATAAGCACTTAAACGAGTGCATGGATCATGCTATCCCAAACAGAGCCAAGACGCTATCCTCCAAAAAATTGGAAGCCAATCTAGTGGTCCCCTGCCATAAATAAACTGTACAACAGAAGGAAGAAACTGTTGCAAAAGAGAGTAAAATCCCATGAGTGGAGGAGCTCCCTCGTCAGCCTCAGTAAGAAGCTGCAATCCCTGATAAAATCCTTCAAAGCTAGTTGCGAAAACAAAATCACCACTGATTCTAAAGACAACAACAAAGCATTCTATATCTATGTCAAGAATCTCAATGGCATCACTCAGATCTGCTCTGAGTTACAGCACAATGGCACTAAATATACAGACACAACTGATATTACCAACATCCTGGCAGATAGGTTCAGTGCTAACTTTACCTCCCTCTCACACCCTAAAGGGCCCATCTCTATGCTGGGAGAATGCAAAGTTCCTGAAATCACGGCTGTACAGGTAAAAACCACACTCTCCAAAGCCAAGAACACAGCAACCATGGGACCAGACAACATCCCAGGCTGTGTTCTACATGAACTACAGAATGAACTGACATCCCACCTAAGTACCATGTCCAATCATAGCCTCACCTCAGGCTTTGTGCCTGCTGAATGGCGCACATCGACGGTTATCCCACTCCACAAGGGGGGAGCCACCATAGACCCCAGGAACTACCTCCCCATTAGCCTGACGAGCCTGGTCTGCAAGACCATGGAACGTATCATCATGGGACTTATAAACAAAGACATTGGTAATCTCCAAACTCTGGACCCCACCCAGTTTGGGTTTGTAAAAGGCAGAGCATGCCTCCTAAACCTGATAGACTTCTTTGAAGCAGTCACCAAGGCGGTAGATGAGGGTAAGGTAGTTTACACAGCCTATCTAGATCTTGCCAAGGCTTTCGACACCATCCCCCACTCTGGAATTATATATAAACTCACTAAACTAGGTATAAATCCCTATGTCACAAGATGGGTTGCCAACTGGCTCACTGACAGAACCCACACTGTGAAAGCAGCAGACTCCAAATACGACTTCAGACCAGTGACAAGTGGAGTACCACAGGGTTCAGTCCTGGGTCCTCTCCTGTTTGGTATCTACTTCTCTGAAGTACAGGCTGACACAGAAGGTCTTTGGCTAATGAAGTGTGCAGATGACTGCAAACTAGGAGTCATAATCAAAACAGCTAACAATGTGGACATCCTACAAAATGGCCTCACTGAGATAGATGCCTGGTGTCAAAGCCATGGCCTCAAGCTCAATGCTAAAAAGTGCTTTTTCATCCCCTTTGGTAAAAACTCTGCACTCATGAACTACAACATAGGCGGTAGTATACTTAACACCAAAAGTGTGATAAGAGACCTTGGGACACAGGCGGACAGTAGTCTCTCCTTTGATAATCACATTGCCACAGTAGTCAGGAAATCCTTCTATGTGGCACACTTCATCACAAAAGGTTTCTCATCCAGAAAAAAAAGAGGTCATTGTTCCCCTCTACTCATCACTTATTAGACCCATTATAGAGTACAACGCCCCTTTTGGTATGTACCTCACAAGACATCTACAACAACTGGAAAGGCTGCAGAAATACCTCACAAAGAGGATTACCAGCCCCAAACAGATGCCCTACGCAGACCGTCTCAAAAAACTCCAGCTTTACTCCATCGCATATCGCCTACTTAGAGGTGATCTCTGCCTAACATACAAAGCTATGTCAAACCCAGAGCTGTTGGACATGCTCCACTTAAAGAAATCCCAATCTTTCCGAGCTACACACTCTAAGGACCCAAACCTTGTCACCACAATAAACAGAACATGCCGGAGGGATAGATTCTTGTCCCAGAGATTTCCCATACTCTGGAATAAACTACCTATCTATATCAAACAAAGCTCCTCATTAGGACTCTTCAAGAAAAATCTTTATGACTGGATGGGAAATAGGAAATTCACCCCGGGGATCACTTCTGTGGCTCTGCTCGACAGTGGCATAGGAAAATAATTTTCTTGGGTGGCAAAAGCCAGCGTACCTTTTTGGTGGAGCTTGTATATGCCCTATGGCCAATAGTCTAGTACCTACCTATGAACCTATGACCTGATGAATATGGGCTACCACCAGCAATAAGCCCTAAGAAGGGCTGCTACTGCTGGTGACAGCTCTTTCTGATTTAGGGAAAAGGTGAATTCCACAGCCATCCTTCGCAGTCTATAAGATCACTTCAGTGGGATGTCTCCATGGCTTTGCTACATGCTAATGAGATATTCTGGAGGAAAGCCCTATGATAATTAGCCCTTTGCTCATACCCATAATTGTTTGTGGTAAGACATTTACAGAGCAGAACAATTCAGAGAATCACTTATTTGGTTGCATAAATTAACCTTGTCAGCTATGTTAATCTCCAAACTCTGGACAAATTGTAGTCAATTGGTGAGACCATGTAAAAGGTAAAGCTCAAGTAAGTGTCTGTGAATAGGTAAGGATGTAGGGTGTGTGTGTGTGTGTGTGTGTGTGTGTGTGTGTGTGTGTGTGTGTGTGTGTGTGTGTGTGTGAGTTAATGGGTTGGTTGACATATTGTTACATCCCCAAGACTAACAAGCAATGCCTGCAGAAATCAAGATGGGGAACATTAGATACCAGGGACTTTTAAATATTACATTAAGTTACATCACTTCAAAAGTTAATAAAACATACAGAAGCCATATGGCAGGCAGCACTAGAGGCCTGCAATATTCCTTAGTTTTACCATAAGCCACTTACAAAGTTAATAGAATGGCAGGTATTGCAGCAAAAATCATGTTATGAACAATAGGAAATATGAAACATTAATTTCTGGTATTATTTACTAATTGTAATTGTTTGTGACTTCTGAGGGTCATGCTACAAGGGACAGAGCCAGGAGGAACATTAGATGATACCACTGCAGAATACTATAATTCATGTGTGTATTATACTAACTTACCTTTAATTTCTCTTTAAACTGTCTAAATTTTTTTTCTAAATATTAAATCACTGTTATCATAAGTTGTAGGTTTTCTTAGCCAATGTTTTCACATTATGTTTAATTTCATATAAATATTTAAGCTGTATATGTTTTGTATTATTTTTGAAGATTGTAGTGTTATTGTTCTTAAATGTTTTTTTTAATATGTTGGAGCTTTCCTCCCCTAGCCTCCAGTGAAAATGGTACCTATCCAGTCAGACTTTCTTTTTAATCAAATTTCAATAAATAAGTAAATACCAGTTAGTCTTTTGTAAGATGTATATAATCCAATTAAAACATTTATAGAGCAATAGATCTTGCATCATAATGCATTTTCTGAAGAACAAAAAGTGTGAAACTAGTGCCTGGCATTACTGCCATACTGTGGTCACCCATGATTTATGAGAGCAAGGGAAATATAAGAGGGCACATCAGAGAAAATCTGTAAACTCAACAAAGTGGTGGGAAGTATGGCAGTGAGTGTGTGTGTGTGTGTGTGTGTGTGTGTGTGTGTGTGTGTGTGTGTGTGTGTGTGTGTGTGCATGTGTCTGTATGGGAATGAATGAGGGTGGTGCTTGTGACATGCAATGCATGAGCTTTTCCAGTGGTTGGCACTCAAGAATATACTAATTAGCACTTGTAGCAATACCATTTAATTCACAGACATGTAAATTAGCTAATAATGCCGTATTTCCTCATTGTGGCTAAATATGTCTTCCCTTGTAACCACAGCACTTATCAGCCTCACTGGGGGTTCATTTTGAATTCCAATTGGGTAGTGAAGAACTGTAACACAGCAATGCTTTCTTGGTACTCCATAGGCTTCTGTTGTATGTTTCCTGATGCTAACTGCAATCTTTGGAACTTTGGGAATTGAAGTGCAATTGCAGGGGAATATATACTAACTCTGAAACTGCTGTACCTTGGGGTACTTCCACTTATCCTAGGTGCATCGATTTTGGACATGCTTACATATAAGTAGGGTGTGTTAGAGCATAGGGTTGCAAGGGTTTGCCCCTGACAAATGCACTTTATACATGCAGCAAGTTCCAAATGTTTGCTGTTTCTTGTGCTAAATATCATATACATTTTTATTGTTTGAAGACCGACATTACTGAGTTTCGCACTTCCAACAGGGAGCTCTGCTCCACTCTACTACTAATACATAGAATCTAGAAAAAAATTAATCAGACTCAAAATAAACCAACTAAAGGAAAATGATGTGTCATGCAGTGTCAATTCACAACTTGTTATTTACGTGGGCATGTATTTATTTATTCATTTGTTTAATTATTTATGTATTTATGCCTAAATGTAACTACTGTTTTTGTATAAATGTAAATAGAAATGTAACTGCTCCATGTTTGACTGGAATTTAGTATAATGCAATGTAAGCAAATGGAGCTCTTATCCCCAGACCCCAGGCCTCCGCTGCAAATAATAATTACCCAGTTGGACTTCCTCAGTAAACAAAGACAAATAAAAAAAAAAAATACATAAATGTATGCACTTATTTACTGATTTATTTTGAAATAAAATAGTGTATGATTTTGTAAAATCATTGTTCTCTTAATAAAATTACTAATTCTGAATTCTGAGGCTTATTTTGGTAATGGTACACCAGCTGCAGAAGAAGATACTGCAGCTGCAAAAATATACTTTTTGCAGAATTTGCCTCTGATAAGTATAAGTTAAATACTTTACAAATGAGCCTAGTGATTTTCCATTTTGTTTCAGAAAACCAGCTGAGATTCTGGAGCTGGGACAACAAGATTACTAGAGAAAACAAAAGATTCAGTGGAGTATTTCACATTAGACTGTTCATTTAAAAGAATTGGTATTTCTTCTTCTGTTTAGTATTTGCACCATAAAGCTGTACTAGTTGGAATAACCAAACCAACAAAAAGGAAATGATTAAATAAATAAATTAATTAATAAATAACCTATTTATGTAGTGTCCATTCTGCTTATATAAACATGCACTAAAACTATAATGCAATAACTGTAATGACAGCAAACTATAATAACAGATGCTGGTGTAATTCATGGAATTTTAGCAATTAAAATGGAACTCTAATTATTACAGTTATCATAATCCAATGTAATATCTACTGCCTCCATCTGTTTATCTGTATGCATTATACAACAGTGGTAAACTTTCAATAAAATTATGCTAGAAAGACGTGCTTTCTAATTTAGCCATGAAAAGCTGGTGCAAACAACTTAATCAGTAATACTGTGTGGTAGGAAATATGTTGTGCATTATGAACATTTTCCATTCTTTGTACAAATATACTTCAGCAAAATAGAAGTAGAGCTTCATTCTGTTATCTGAAAACTAAATCTTTAATGTGAATGCCTGGGATGCCTGAAGGTTGCAGTCATATTTTTATTTAAAAAAAAAATTGAATGAAGTCCTTATTTTAAGCTCTGGCTTCAGTACTTTGTATTACTAGATCATCATTTCTGAAAAATAAAGTTTCTGAAAATATGATTATGTAAACAACCCCTATTTATTTTTCATTCACATGTTTTGCATTACTATCTTTGAAGCATCAACAATAAATGCGGTCTTATAACATCTGTGGCAGACTGCCATGCTTTCATTTGGCAGTGACATTTTATAGAGGAATATAGCAATGCATTGACTAGCTTAAAGACAATTGCTATTGCTAGAGGAAATTGTATACAGTTTTCTTTGCAGTCAATGACAGCTTATATAACCAATTACGGACTGTACATTTTCTTATATAAGAAGACACTTTTATATTTTTGTCAGGATATTTCCTCATTAGAGTAAGGAATGATTTCACCTCAGCTTTATAGAAGTCTGTGAAATGGCCTATCAACTATGGCATGTAGCCTTCTGATAAGAGAGTCAAGAGAAGTTAGTTTTCATTGAAAAGTGATAAGAAAAGGAGTTCAGAAGCAGTTGTCTATCTTCATTACCATGAGGTTGAATTGGTTTAGCCTGAGACAAATTTGAAGTCATTATTTTCTTGCTTTAGCCGACAGTCTTTGCCAGAAAAATAAACTGCAAAATAAAAATATGCATCGCAGAATACAATGCAGAGATGGGTATTCTTTTTTATGCATACATCCTCATATCTCAGTGTTTTATACAAGCTGTTCTAAAATCAGTATAACAACTTAAGCTGGTTCCACTGTTTTAATGCCATAATTCCTCTAACTGTTTCATGTATTGACCAAGAAATACATTATAGATTTGATGTTTTGTAAAGTACTGATGTGGACTAGGAATCAGAAGAAAAAAAGAAGAAAAAAAAAAGAGGAATGCTTTTTTAGCAAAATATTGTGTGGTTAAACTTATATAATATGGCCCATCACTGACTAATTATGCAGTAGGAATGACAATGTGTGGCTAGGGAAGCATAAGTAGGCAATTTGTTGGAGAAAAAATGAGACGCTGAAAGATGTAGACAGTATTATTCCTGATCATGTGACCGCCTGTGCCAAGCAGCATGTATTTGCCATGATGTGCATCTACACACATAATGACAAAATGTCACAGACACAGTTGAGAACTGAGAACCCAGAGAAGGGGTACACAGCAAAGTCTTTACTATGTTTAGATTTCAAGTGGGGAAAAGATGGGTAGATAAGACAGCCAGAAAAGTGCACGAGTAATCACAGAAACATATAGTTCATAGGTTCATAGGTTCATACTAAGCTATCTGCCCTAGGGCATTTGTAAGCCTAGCCAGAGTGTCTTTGGCTTTCGCCACCCATTTTAAATGTTTTACTATGCCCTTTTTCAAGGTTCATTTACTGTGCCTCTGTTTAGCAGTGACACAGAAGTGATCCCCGGGGTAAACCTATGATCTCCCATCCACTCGTCAAGATTCCTCTTGAAGAGAGTCAGTGAGGGACTCTGCCTAACTTGGACTGGGATTCTATTCCAGAGTGAAGGGAGCCTCTGGGTTATGAATCTGTCCCTCCAGCATGTCCTATTTATTTCAGTGCTGAGGTTCAAGTCCCTCGGGCGCGTAGCTCGATGGGATTTGGATTTTCTGAGGTGCAGCATGTCCATTAATTCCGGATTGGACATGGCTTTATACATCAGGCACAGATCGCCTCTAAGCAGGCGGTATGCAACCGAGTAGAGCTGGAGTTTCTTTAATCGGGCAGCATATGGCATCTGTTTGAGCCCTTTGATCCTCTTGGTGAGGTACTTTTGGGGTCTTTCCAGTTGTTGCAGGTGTTGGGTAAGGTACATCCCGAAAGGGGCATTGTATTCAATTATGGGCCTGATGAGGGATGAGTAAAGAGGCACAATGACCTCCCTTGATCGAGATGTGAATCCCTTCATGATTAGGTGGGTTATATAGAAAGTTTTTCTAACCACTTTGGCCACGTGGTTGTCAAATGAGAGATTGCTATCAACTTGGGTCCTCAGGTCCCTAATTACTTCTTCCGTACTTAATGGATTACCACCTATGTGGTAATTTGTGGGCACTTTGTTTTTGCCAAAGGGGATGACTATACACGTTTTGGCATTTAGCTTGAAGCCATGGCTCTGGCACCAGTTATCTGTTTCTATGAGACCCTTTTGAAGGATGCTTGTGTCAGCTGGAGAGTCGATTATGGCACTCAGTTTGCAGTCATCTGCGAACTTGGTCAGCCACAGTCCTCCTGTGTTGGCCTGTACCTCTGAGAAATATATGCCGAACAAGAGAGGTCCCAGGATTGAGCCTTGTGGGACACCACTTCTAACTGGTTTGGAGTCTGACATGTCTCCAGCAATTCTGACCATGTGGGTTCTGTCCTTGAGCCAGTTTGCAACCCATCTAGTGACATAGGGGTTTATATTTAAGCTGGATAGCTTATCTATGATGCCCGAGTAGGGTATTGTATCGAAGGCTTTTGCGAGGTCCAGGTAGGCTGTGTGGACCAATTTCCCCTCGTCAATGGCCTTGGTGACTGTTTCAAAGAAATCAACCAGGTTTAAGAGGCAGGATCTGCTCTTAACAAAGCCGAACTGGGTAGGATCCAGTGTCTGTAGGTCCCCAATATCTTTATTTATGAGTTCCATGATGATCCTCTCCATAGCTTTGCAGACCAAGCTAGTCAGGCTTATGGGGTGATAGTTTCCAGGATCCGTTGAGGCACCACCTTTGTGGAGAGGGACCACTGTTGCTGTACACCATTCTTTGGGTACATATCCTGCAGTAAGGCTGAGAGTGAACAGTAGATTTATGTTGGGGTTCAGCTCTTCTTGGAGTTCATGTAGGACGCAGCCCGGGACACCGGCTGGTTCCATTGATGCTGTGTATTTTGCTTTGGAGAGGGCGGCTCTCACCTGAGTATCTGAGATGTCAGGGGGCAGCACTCTGCTGGGATAGATAATTGCTCTTTTGGGGGGGAGGGGGAGGAGAAGTTTGTGCTGAACTTGTCAGCCAGGATGTTGGCAATGTCTGTGGGTTCAGTGTATTTTTTGTCATTTTGGACTAACTCTGAGCATATCTGGAAGTTTCTACCCAGGTTCCTAACATAACTAAAGAAAGCCTTGTGATTATCTTTAGTGTCTTGTGCAATTTTTCTCTCGAAGCTGGCCTTAGATGATTTTATGAGTGCCCGTAGTTTTTTGCTAATACTGATCAGAGACGCCTTCCCTTTTAGGGATTTTGCTCTATCATGCAGTAGCTTCCTCCTTCTATTCTATAATTTGTTTATGGCTGGGGTCCACCAGACAGGATGCCTGCCTTTGGGGGATTGGGTCTTGGTTTTATTTGGGATTGCATGATCCATGCATTCCTGAAGGTGTTCATAGAATGCGTTTATAAAGGATTCTGCAGTCTGGGCCATATTTGCCACAGGCCCGGGGGCTTTGAAGGATTCCACCTCGGTTTTGAGGAGTGTGAAGTTTGCTTTAGAGAAGTTTTTCACTGTGGGTCAACAGGAAGGCAAGAGCAGGGTTTGGATGGAAAAGAAGGAAGGATGTTTCTTTTTGGACAGTTACCTATTTTTATTTTTTCAAGAAGTGAAACCAGAACCAAGGAAAAAGGAGGAAAAAACAGTGCCCAACAGAAAAAAACAATAGCAACACTGCTGAAATAACCAAATAGTGCAAAGGCACTTTGAGCACCAAAGACCAAGAGATGTGCAAAAATGGTGTAGTCACAAGAACATTATTATACAAACTAAATAAATAAAACAAAAAATAAAAGCAGTAAACATATTAACTGGATCACCTCATTTTTCATCCTACAATATCTGACTTCCTCAGATGAAGCAGTACAACTCATCCAGTAATTTAACTATATTCATGTTTCCTCCAAAACTGAATCACCAATCAAAATAATTTTCAAGAAGGATAGAAGGAGAGAGGTTACACAAGGATGGTGTGGTTATGATGAAGAGAATAGGGATGGCAGCAGGGAATAGACAAACGCACATAAATGGCAGACAATGTTTGTTAGTGGAGGTGCAAACTCAAATAGGGGTTACAAGGAGAGATGGAGACAGACAGAGGGAGGACACTTGGTGATATAGCAGAATGTACAGCAAACCGGATAAAGGAGTAACATACAAGGTAATCCTAAACAAAGTGGGACAAGATATGGTGAGGACTGTGCTAAGCTACTATGGGTGTCAAAGAGGTGCATGTAACAAGCATCAAAGCTAGGCAGACAAAAAAAAAGCAACTACACAAATGAAGAACACAGTTCTGATGATATGCAGGTGGCACATAGCGCATGGAAAATGTCATGATCTTTGGCACTGGCTGGTTATACGCCATGTATAGCTCACCTCAAAATTTCAGCTGGAATATACATGGGACAAATAAACCCTGCACTAATACCAGACTTTCACCTGTGTCAGTCAATGTGCTGCTTTACCTGACAGCCTGACATTTGTATGCCTATGGCATGCCAAGTTTGAATGACAAATGACACAGGTAAGGGTAACGGAATGGCCAGTATTGCAGCAAACCATGGTCTGATGATAAGGGCAGTGTGCTTTGACATCATGGTGGATAGATAAGTAGATGGCATTGAACAATGCTAGCAGCACATGCACCAAAGCAGACACCTACACCCTTAATGGTGATATCACACCCAATGTCATTCCATTCTCTAGTTCCCAGTAACTGTCAGGAATACCTGGAAATAGGAAGGGCAGTGCCACAGTTACTCATGAGCCACAAGAAATGATAAATAAAGAAAAGTAAAGCTGTAAGCAAAGGTGAATCTAATTAGCACAACTGGGACAGTGGTAGAGAACTCAACCGAGGGTTCCTAGATTATATTAATAACAGTGACTTTCTCAAATTCACACATGTATGTGATGATCATAACATTGCTTATCATGACATTTGGCTTATGAAGAACAGAACTAACCAGATGTTTGTGTCAAAGATCCATAGAATGTCCACCAACTCCAATAGCTTTCTTCATTTTTCCAGCAGCCACCCGCTACCCCAAAAAAAGAGCTGTGGTTAAAGAGCATTTCTTTAGAGCGACAAGGATGGTTACTCTGGACTAAACTTTTTGCAATGAGTTTTGTGAGTTGAGAGACATGTTCAGGGTATGGGGATACTCAGCAGACTTCACTGACAACTTGATGTATGAGATCATCAACAAACGAGAGCAGAGGGAGATCATCCCAATTTTAAATAACAAGATGAATGTGTTTGACAATGATAACAACATTAATCATGACGCCAAACCCGTTACCCACCTCCACTTTCAAGTGCCCTTTAAAAGTTTTTTATCACCATTATTTCGATGACTGGCTACATGATTAAAGACATCCAGTTGAAAAATTGTCTAATTTTGAGAACTGACCAGGAGGTAAGATAGATTGTGGGGTATATCCACAAATTGTCTATAATAGGGGAAGAACCTCAAAGCATTGCTGGAAACAGGGATAAAGATGCCTAAGGGAAAATCAAGCAATAAAAATGATGGTATGAGTAAGTGCAGTCATTGTTCCCAGTGCCCTCGTATGTTGATAGTGCACCATTAGTAATAATTTTATTGCAATTAAGGGTTACTATGATTGCAATACACAACGTGTGGTTTACTGTGCACTTTAATTGGTATGTCTCAGTTTTTACATTGACAAGACTGAGAGAAGATTCAGAGACAGGATGTATGAGCATTTATATGACATTAAAAAATAGTAGAATATGAATACACTCTTTAAACATGTGCACCAGAATCTTGGACATCAGTTTAAATTTGTGATTTTGGAACAAGTAATATTAAATGATAGGGGTGACCCATGGACACCTGTCCTTGAAAAGTGCAAGCTATATTTGCAACTGTTCCTATAGCCAGATTTGTGGCCATGTTTAAATGCGCAGGTATCTATTGCATGTTTGCTTAAGTTAAAAGCACTGCAAAGATAATGTGTTTTCATCTTAACATTTAATGTTGAATTTTATAAGCAACATACAGTATAAATAATAATAATTTTGCTTCAGCATGCTGCTTCTTTCCTAGTTTATTTCTTTGCTTTTTGGAGCTTAGTAGCAGAATTGCAAACAAGGGCAGTAAAGTAGGTGAATGAGAGACATACAGGTATACCAGCAATATCATTCATACCTCCACTCGCATGTTGGCCAGTTCTCTTGCATCTCATTAGGTGCTAAAAACTGAAAAAAAAAAGAGAAAAAAAAAACAGCATACCCATGAAATCAATAACACCAAATAGTTGTACAATTTTGTTTGTGTCTTTCGGCTTTTCCCGGTTAGGGGTCACCACAGCGGAACTCCGGTCCACTAATGATTGGCAGTTGATTTTTACGTACCGGCTTGCCAGGCCTGATGCACAACCTTCAACAAAGGTACGCCCATTCATGCATGTCTCCACGCAGAAGACACTCTAGCTGAGAATCGAACCGGACAGCGTCTTACTGTGAGGCGACAACGCTACCGCAGCACCACCACTGCAGAGTTGTACAATAATTACTCTTTTTTTCATAAAAGTAATTAAACAGATAATCATACTTATTGTATAACTTTCTTCCCCCCTAAATTCTTTTTCCCATTGGTGGATAAAGCTAGGGTAGTGCCTCTATAGGTTATTATATCAGTACCGACACTGCTTAACAGACTGGTGATGCCTATGACATCATTCACTATGCTGCAGGAAAGTGCTAGTAATTATTGTACTGGAGATCCTCATAGGGATTACCCAGAAAGTGAACCCTCTGGTGCAGATACAGGATGTGGAGAAAGATTTTTGTATCCACCCTGTGCAATGTAGGACGCCTTCCACTTTCAGTCCATTGAGAAGCCATTATTACATGACAGGTTGATACCAGGAGGAAAATGCTAAGAGATAAGCATCATTGCACACTGTGGAAACCAAAGTGATGCACCTCAATGAACAGCATTCCTGTTCAATGTAGCCAAAAGTAGCCCAATGCCACTGCACATAGATAGCAATCCAACATTTCTGAGACATGGGATTAGCAAAGTAGTTGAAATAATGCAGTTTCATATGTGTGTCAGTTGAAACAAATCATGTCAGGTCTGACATGCCATCACAATTCAAAGCCTACACAAAATTCTTCTTCAGGTGAAGGACTGGAATCAGATGCAAATCCGAATGGCTAATATGAGACGTATGCTTGCACAGACTTCACAAGTAAAGAGGTCCCCAAAATCACCATCACCATCTGTTTCTGCTAAATTGGCTAAGCTGTGAAAGGGAAAGTGTTTTCTCTCTGTTTAAACCTTCTAATCTATAATGCGTGGTAAGCTTATTTCTGTGCCAAATTCCATGATAGCAGGACACCTTTCTGTATCTATACCTTCCTATAATTTAAATGGACAATTGGAAATGGAAGTGAATGATGAAGATGCTGCAATTCATGATGCTTTATCATGCATCCTAGATATACTTTTGAGTAAGGTGGAAGAGTGAAAATTTCCTGGAGTAAACACAAGCAATCAGCACAAAACAGAGATGACAGGATTTACTGAATCATGAAGATTGATTTTATATACTTGAGACCCTTAAAGGAGGGATCATAATGCTTTTTGCATGGGGTGGATGTCCATACGGTTGGCCTTTTGCAGCTTCATCTGTAGCATTACACATCAGTGGATGAATTTCATGACATGTCTGGCTTGAACATAATGGTTATTCCTCATGGAACTAATGTTTGAACCAATATTCTTTGTTGAATGTGTTGCATGACATTTAACTAACAGCTTGAAGTTGCTTACATGCTAATCTTTTCTATGTATATTTTACTGTTACAGAAACTTTTGAGATGAGAATGTAGCTGAGGTAAAGGTATCATCTTTTTTCACATCCCTCTAGTTACAATAAAGATACACCTTATTAATGAAGAATGTCATTTGACTGTAAAAATGAGACAATACAAGAAGGTACGTCTGTCATGTTGGAGATAATACAGGCAATGTCCCATACAAGACACCATGATTCCTGAAACCACAACAAAAAGTGCCTAGGTATTTCTGTTATGCTGGATAAGGGAACTATCTAGACATTCAGTTCCAACTGTTTCCTTTCCTTTTCTTTTGTTTATTTATATTTGTTTGTTTTAATTAGTTTGACTTGCTTACTTCTGTCACTACATCAAGTCTCTGCAATGGGCTGGGAAATTGAAAATGGGAGTTTTAGTTTAGGTCCTATATTCCTGTGGACCATTTGGAAGATCCTTTTGGCTCTGTCTGTTCATTCCTTACTTTGTGAATTCTGATTGTAGTGGAGTCACTTTACAGGCACCCACCAGCAGTATTGTTCCTATCTGCATGTAGTGTAAATAATTGTTGAAAGACTGTGCTATGTGTGAAGTATGGAGTCATCACCTGCTGTTGTCCCAAGTGATGTAACTGCGCAAGCATGTCTATCCTGCTTCTTTGAAATGACGCCGCCCACTAAATACCCAGTTTCCATCAGAGAAGCATTAGTGAGAGATGTGACTGTTGATTAACCCCTCTCCGGCTTGGTTCTCTAGCACCCAGGCTGCTATCTCAACCAGGTTGACGTGGTTGTAGTTAGGGCTTCTTCCTCTATGCTACAGATGCATTGGAAGTGTTGGTGATGTATAATAGGTTTTTCTTTACTGTACCACCTCATATGCATACACTTGTGATATGCCTGATGATGTAGTATTTTCATGTTACTTGAGAGCACTTTGTCTGTTGATAGGTATTACACATTTTGTTACTCTCTGCTAAGCTCTTGTGGGAACAACTGCTGCCTTGCTATTGAGATTGCAGCTCTGTGTTGTTAGTGTGCACTGTTTATGTTTCATATTTAGAAAGATTTATTTTAGGAAATGTTACATTTACAGTAGTCCGAGTATGTATCTCCCTATCAGCTATAGGTAACACTGAAAGGCAATCTAGCTGAAATATAACAGTGGTTTGGCCCTAATCATGTAACTACTCTGGGTGGGAATGACCAGATTTCTTTATTCATCATTGCTAAAGTTCGGTGAATAAAAGTTTTATGAATCAGGGAATAAGGGGTCATTGAAGACTGCACCATGTTTCCAGGATTTTCAGCTCTTCAGCTCTTCTGATACCCAGTGTGTAACCACTTACTTACTTGGGTGTCCTTTGTTTGAATCTCCATAGTGGATGTGATGTGAGTTACTTTCCTGGGTAAAGGACATCATTAGAGGTCAACACTATTTGATGGTCATATAAATATTTTTTAGCCAACTTTAATTCAGTTCTCTTCATCCCTCACCCTACCAAGAAACTCATATCTCAGCATGCCTACGCATGATCATTTTCTGCAATGTAAAGGTCCCAAGGGTTTCACTATAAAATGAGGGTGCTAAAAGACTGTCTAAAGAAAGATAAACCTGAAGTGGCATTCCTACAAAAGGCAAAGCTTACAAACAAAATCATGCAGTTGCTTTTGAAGATTTTTAAATGATGGGGGCTTTCAAATTTTGTGGCATCATCTAAGAGTAATGTTATTTTAGTAACCTAAGATCTGCAATGGCACATATGTATCTCTGTAAAAGACCATTGTTGGTAGGTTGTTTTCAATATGTGCACCCATCAAGGGGAGCTGACTCTAGCAAACTTTTTTGAACCAACCAATGAAGCATCATTACTTTAAAGACTGTGCTGGGTACTGCTATGATGAGAGCTTTGCACACCTCTGTGATGATGGGTGAGAATTTCATTGCTTTTCCATGCTGCTGGCATGATAGGTTTCCTAGTAGGAGGGTAAGTTAGACAGATTAGTTAACTTTTTATCACAACTGTGTAAACATCTATAGTTCAAGTAACTGTAAAGGATAAGTGTGAGACTATAACTTCATAACCAAGTGACTTGAGTGGCAAGTACCCTGAACCTTTGACTGGTGTGCATTAATTTGGGTGGCCAGTAGTATCCAGTGAATTTTGTTTCATCCCTATTTTGTATCATAGCAATGTTTCCTTAGAATTGACAAGGGTATGGACACAGTCCTTGTTTACTTTTTGTTGGATCCACTCATGGTTCATAGAAGAAGTGCAACAATTCCTGTACGGAATGAATAGTAAGATAGTAGGGAAAGATTTATAGGAGGGTGGTGTTTTTTTGATATGATCTGTGAAGTGTTGAAACTATAGTGAAAGAATGGACATGTTGTAGAACAAAGAAAGCCCAGCAGTGGTGGGAGGCATATGCTAATCAAATGTGGGTAAACTTTCAAGATGTGGAAAATGATTATAAGGTAGTAGAATACACTTGTATATAAAAAAATAGAGATAGGCACACTCTAAAAGCAGTTTAACGTGGCAAAATACCAGTACTTCCAGGGCAGGTACATATTATTTTTCTGGGCAAAACGTATTTCATCTCCAAAGTTGGAAGTCACTAAACTTCAGGGAAGTAAAATACAGCAGATGATTGTGGCATTATGGAGTGTATATAGGATACTGAAAATGAGTGCCAGTGATATTATAATGGTTCTGTGGCAATGTTTCTGAAATATGTAATACTTATGGGATTCACACTTGTCTATTTGATAAGAATTGGACAAGAGGTATAAGCAAGTCTGGACAGGAACATTTTCCTTATGGAGGAAATATGGGACATAGGCTACATGTATAGTCACTAGACTCATTGGCCAAATGTCACATCAATATAATTTTTCTGAGCATTCCAAAAACTTCTGGTGGCAGTAATGTTGGAAATATATTAGCAGTCATGTTCTCGGATACTCCTTCCCTCAAGTAGATTGGCAACTACTATGTTTTTACATAAGGAGAAGAGGGCTGCTGCAGAAATAAGACACACACACACACACACACACACACACACACACACACACACACATATATATATATATATATATATATACATATATATATATATATATATATATATATATATATATATATATATATATATGTTATTATCTTGGCAGAAATATTAGCCCTACATCTGGAGCCCCTTGCCTCTACAATAGTCTATCCATTAGCTGGGATATGCAAAGATCAGTAGGTAAACCAACAATGCGAGAATGTATGTCCCCTTGTATCTTTGCAGGTTAAGATCATCTTTTCCTTATGTTTGGACTAATGCAAAGTCTTTGATCATTTTGAACAAAACATTTTGTGTCGCTAAGGAAATTATTTGAGGTGATGCTGCATCATCTTAGATGACAATTTGGCTTAGCTAATAGTGAGTAGTGTGACCTCCAGGCTCCAGCCTCTATATTTTGTGGAAGGGTATCAGCGAGGGTGGAGTAAAGATGACAGGTGTTCCAGAAGCAAGTTGTTAAGGGGGTCAGTTAGCACTCGGAAATAGGTGTTGCTTTTGAGCCTGAGTGGCAATAATCATTTAAGCAGCCACGTCAACTTTGTAGCTGCTTAAATTATATCAACAACTGTCTGCAGTTAGTGTAGGTGTTTGTGTGTGTGTGCATTTTGGTAACTGCAAAAAGAAACAAGAATAGTTTCCATGGTTTGTTTGTTTCTTTCGGCTTTTCCCGGTTAGGGGTCGCCACAGCGAAACTCCGGTCTGCTAATGATTGGCAGTTGATTTTTACGTACTGGCTTGCCAGGCCTGATGCACAACCTTCAAAGAAGGTACACACATTCACGCATGTCTCCATGCAGAAGATGCTCTAGCTGAGAATCGAACCGGACAGCGTCTTACTGTGAGGCAACAATGCTACCGCAGCACCGCAATCCAAGATAGGAAATAGTTAAGATGTTGATACACAGTACTTATTTGCCTAGTCCTGGAAGACATTTTTTCCAGTGGGAGGCAACTAACTCTGGATAACTTTTTTTTTTTTTTTGCTTCTCATGTCCTGTTGATACAGGTGGCAATTCTGGAATTACCTAAGACACCAAGTGTCCAGTTTCTGCTCTGTAAAAATGTACAATGCATGGTTGTCCCCTCATTATTTTTCACACAGGGGGCAGAGGTATTGTATCTTTTGCTTTGATATGGTACTGGGAATAAGGGGATCAGTTTTGTTGGATCAAACCTACAGTGGGAAGCTGACTCACAAAGACTTGTGTTTTGTGTATAAATCATGCCCTGGAGAATCTGTCACATATGCCTAATGTGATGGTCCAGTGTGCTGTTTAGTTACACATGAGATAAATTTTCTCCATCATATCATCCTCTTAAATGAGCCAGATGTGGCATTGTTTTTAGATATACCTCTTTGAGGGATACAGTTTGAAAATTAAGTGATATTTGAGGTATCATCTTATGCAGGATGGTTGTAACCAGTTGAAAAGAAATTTTGTTAGTTTTTATGAGACCATACTCTTTCAGTTAGAGAGGAGGAGCACACTAAAACTGGTAGAAATATTCCCCATATTTACTTTGACAATCAGATTGACAAACTACAAAAAATTGTTAGGTTTCATTTGGGAATCAAAGAGACATTTGTCATCTTGTCAAAATATTGTGTTTCTTTTGATGAATTAAGGGCTGATGATGCTGACTATTGCATTTTATAGCCTCTCTACATACGGTTTATCAGAGCTTGACACAGACTAGGACTAATCTGCCTATTTCGAGACCTACTGGCACAGACACATGCATTCAAAAACAAATAGAAGAAAAAAAGTGTTGGAACCTAATGATGTGGACAGAGTGCTAAATCTATGTGTGGTGTGCTGGTAGATCGTTGGTCTGTCCTCTGGTGTTGATGTAGGAATAAAACATTTGACAATATAAATATATTTAAATAGCTATCTTATTCTGGTGAGATATTCTGATCCTGGGTATTTATACCAGGGTCTAATGCTTAGAACTTCTGAGAAAAACTGATAATGCCAATACCTACATTTCAGTCTGTATTGATGAAAATAAGTAAAATGAGGAAAGCTGTTGGCTGGTGTTCATGTGTAAATGGTATAAGCCTCAAATTTTCTGCAACTAGCCAAGAGAAATATATTCTATTGAGGCCACATGCAGCATTTTAGTATCTTATCATTCCTCTTCCTTTGTAAATCTGAAAAAAGATGGAATGAATTCTTAGCCATATACCAGATTGAGAAGCAAAGGCAGAAAGTGTTACTGCTAAGACTAGATCATTATAGTTTACCAGCTCTAGCTTTCAGCTTTTTAATTTGGTGCTCTGGTTGCATCTGGCCTGTGAGCATGTCTATGTTTGGTATAATGAGGGAAGTGAAGGTCTGGAAATGTCAAACCTCAAATGCAGGTTATGCCCACCTTGAAATAGTCTTGCCATGCAGTGAATGTAGCTGGTAATGACTACTTACATGGAAAATGGCCCATTATAAAAAGTGAAAATTTGTAGAGCATCCAAGCCTGTGACATCCTGAAGGGGTTGAAGATGGATGTATGGATGGACACATTTAGACAGGATGATGTGTACTGCAAATCTCACCAAGGCCCTGGATGAGGGAAAGTCAGTACATATAGCTTGCCAAGGTCTTTGACACAATGCCCCACTCGGGCTTCATTGAAACGCAAACACAACTTGGTGTTAATCCCTGTCTCATCAGATGGGCGGCCAACTGGCTCACAGATAGGACCCCTACTGTCTGGTATCTACTTCTCAGTGGATCAGGCAAAAACCAAGGGCCTGTAGCTGACCAAGTTTGCAGATGACTGTAAGTTGGGTGCTGTCACTGACTCCCCAAATGACATTAACTTACTGCAAGAGGCTCTCACAGCTATAAATAACTGGTGCCAAAGTCATAGCCTTACATTAAATGCAAAAAATGTATTATCATACCATTCTGCAAAAACACAGCCTCTGCTGATTACCACATCAACAGCAAACCCTTAAGCACATAACCTGTGATGAGAGACCTGGGTACTCAGGTTGACAACAATCTCACATTCAACCATCATGTGGCAGCAATGGTCAGAAAAGCCTTCATCTTGGCTCATCTCATAAGTAAAGGGATTGCATCCAGAAAAAGGAGGATATTACCTCTCTGTACTCCTCCCTCATTAGACCTATAATTGAGTATAACACCCTGTTTGGTATGTACCTCTCTAAACACCTGCACCAACTGGAAAGGCAACAGAAATACCTCACAAAAAGAATCCGTGGCCTCCAACATCTGTCTTATGTGGACAGGCTCAAATCACTATCACTTTACTTGGTATCACACAGATTGCTCAGAGGTGAGCAGTGTCTCACCTACAAGGCAATATCAGACCCTGCCCTACTAGAGATGCTCCATATCCATAAGTCTAACTCCTCGAGCATTACCCACTTGATAGGCCTTAATCCTAATATGCAACAACATCAAAACCTGCTGTAGACTTCCCATGCATGACAGAGTGCCATGCTGATCTTCAAGCACAACCTTGATGAGTGGATGGGAAACCATAAATTTGTCCCAGGGGTTCCACCTTTGTCCCTCATTGACAGGGGTGACAGGTGCTGACTGAGGTTTCTTTTTTGGGGATAAACTCTTGGCTAGGCTTGTAAGGGATCTAGGTCCATTAACCTAGGAAACTCCTATGATTCTATGATCCAACGAACTAACAGAAGACAAGAATTTGCTAGATCAGAAATCTAAAATTTCATAGATAACAACATTTGATGTATCTTTGATGATTAATAATGTGAGGTGCAGTAGGAAAAGTTTTTTTTTTAATTGTGGAAAAGTTCCTATTTCCACAAAATTGATATTGTTATTGTTTGTGAAACATGGTTAAGAAAATGACTGGAAACATTCTGTCTCGGTAAAAAGTTTTTTTTCTGTAACGGACATTCTGACAAAAATCAGGTGGTGGTGTTATGAGAGGAATTAAAGATTGCTATAAGACCTGTGACTGTCACATCTTCAGTGATAACATCAATAATGTAGATTGTATAAATGTGACAGTAAAGACAACCCTGGAATATATAACAATGGTTGCAGTGTATAGACCACCACAGCTAAGTGCTAATGACCTACATGAATTCATAAGAGAAAAGTCAGCATAATGGTAAAGATATTTTCCTTACAGACACAAGGTGCAGAGATCGATTCTCACATGGCCTGGTTGAGTATGTTTAAATCTATGGGTGGGAGGTTGTCATAATGGTTAAGATGTTTACCTTACAGGCACAACCGCTTATACATGCAATTGCTTGCCCACTGTTGCATTCAGATTGTCAGACGTCAGCAATGCGTCTCGCAGTTATACACTACTTATCTATGCACAAACGGGTGTAACTCACATGCATGTACACTTTATTAACCATCATGAGAATCCACTGCTCACTGTGCTATGAGACTCTATATATGATGCTTTTTATTGGTGTTTATTGTTCATTTCCTTTGTATGACATAAAACTACATGTGGAAACATTGCAAACTAAGGGCATGATCTAACTATACATTATATATTTACAATGCATCCATGTGTTGCCCCTCAACCCACCAAGCAGTACAAACCTATGGTGCTCACAGCCTCACTCTGCTAAACTCAAACATCTAACTACTAACACACCCTACTGCTGTTAGGCTACTAGCCTCATATGAATCTTCAATCTATGTGCCTATGTAGGCCTCCCAACCTGCTGTTCCCCACATGGCATGTTGATGTCATTTACTATAAGTTAACCTGGAGTCTTGTATAAATCAGACTAGTACCATGTAGCTTGCATAAAGTACTGAGTTCTGTAGTCTGTGTACTTAGATAAGTCGGAGATTTTTTCTGACTGCAGTCAACCGTGAGTGTGTGTGTGTGTGTGTGTGTGTGTGTGTGTGTGTGTGTGTGTGTGTGTGTGTGTGTGTCTAGCCAGAGGACCAAGTATATATCCTCCATTTACCACTCCAATCCCATAAATTGATGGTATTTTGATATTTGCACCTACCTACCTACAGATCTATTTCAGGCTGACCTCCCAACTTCATCTCTCTGAAATGCACTGCTGATGTCATCCACTATAAGTTGACTTGCAGCTACATAAAAGCCAGACTTCTGTCATTGCATTTGTGTTAAGTACTGCATTCTGTAATCTGTGCACTTAGATAGATAGAAGTTCTGTTTTTACTGTAGTCAACTTGGTGTGTCTGTGTCTCTAGTCAGCTTAGAAGATGTGCTGTCCTATAGTTACTTCTCCAATGGCAGGGATTGTCAGTATTTTGATACTTGCACAAGCCTACATATCCATTTCATGCAGTCCTCACAACCTCTTGTCTCCCAAATGGCCTGCCGATGTCATCAACTATAAGTTGACCTGCAGCCATGTAAAAGTCACACTTGTGCCATGGCACTTGCATAAAGTACTGTGTTCTATAGTCTCTGCATTTAAATAAGTGGGAGTTCTGGTCTCACTGCAGTCAACTTTGTGTGTGTATCTCTACTCACCAGAGTAACGATGCTATCCTACAGTTACTTCTCCAATGGCATGACTTGCCAGTAAAGTCAAAGCTAACTTTATTGTCATTCAGATTATACAACTTGTGCATCACTGAATGAAATGTTATTAAGCTTTATCAAAGTGGAGGCATTTTCAACCATAGACAATCTATATTACAACAGCTACTACAGACATCACACACATTATTTTTTAAGACTGTTAACTAACTACACATAAAAATTGCACAGAAAGGGGGCACTTTCCATGGTAATTATCATTGCATATTTAGGATTGCTGTAATCATTACTGCACATTTATGATTGCATAAGAATATGAATTGAGAGAATCCCAGTGGGATTACTGCACCAAGTTATTGCACAAAAATATGGGATACTACTGTTGGAGATTCCAACAGCCTTTTCAGAGTTCAGCACAATGTTGACTAAGTATGAGTTTGGTAGTCTGATGGCCTGTGGAAAAAAGATCTTGCATCTGGCTGTTTTGCATCTCATATTGCAGTAGCATTTTCCAGAAGATAAATAGATGAACAGTCCATGGGCAGTATGGGTAATGTCTCAATAATCTTGTTGGTCCTACTGAGACATCATGACAGGTGTATTTCTTAGATGGCAGGGAGTGTAGTTCCAAATATTTTCTCTGATACCTTAACCACTTTCTGAAGGGCCTTTTTGTCTAAGGTGAAACAGTTATTAACCAGGTTGCAAGACTGTTGGTTAGTTTACTCTCTATGGTACCTCTGTAAAAGACTGTTGGTTAGTTTACTCTCTATGGTACCTCTGTAAAAGATAGTAAGGGTTGGACAAGGGAGGTTTGCCTTTTGCATCTTTTTTCAGGAAATGAAGGCATTGTTGCACTTTCTTTACAATGGCAGTAGTATTAGTGCTACTAGTGCTCCATGTTAGGTCATCTGTGATGTGTACCTCCAAGAATTTTGTGCTTTCCACTCTCTGTACTATTTCATTGTGGATTGTTAGTGGAGAGTGCATTTTTATGCCTTTTCAGACATTAACAATGATATCCTTGGTCTTCTTCACGTTTAGTTAGAAATTGTTGTTGTCACACCAGGCAATGAGTTGATTCGTCATTGTTGCTGATGAGACTTACAACAGTTGTGTCATCTGCAAACTTGATGATGTGGTTCAAGTTAAACTTAGCTATGCAGTCATGAGTCAACAAGGGGAACAATAGTGGAACCCCCTTATTCATATTGATGCTCTCAGAGGTGCTATTTCCAGTGCATACTGTCTGAGGCCTGTCTGTGAGGAAAGCCAGTATCCAATTGCATAGGGTTGTGTTTATTCCTAGTTGGTCAAGTTTCTTTATCAGGTGTTGGGAGAATCACTATCTTGAAGACAGAGCTAAAGTCTGTTAACAATATTCGCACATAACAATTCTTGTTTTCCAGGTAGGCCATGGATACTTGAAGTGCTATTGAGATAACATTTTTTGTGGAACAATTTGGTTCATATGCAAACTGGAATGGATTTAAGGATGCAGGGAGACTGGATGTTATATGGTCCTCAACCAGCCTGTATCCAGGACTGTTTTGCAAGTTTCTGATCCCCCAAGACCTTTCTGTGTTGGAGGGAAACTTTCTAGCTTATCAGTGGGAGTGGTAAGCACTAGGTACCCTGTCTACCACAAGAGGAATGGTTCCTGGCCCAGAAATTGTAGTTTATTGGCCATTTGGGCAGTTTTTCCATCCTTTCAACGTTCTGGTTTAAAATTCTATGTTTGTACGGGTTTACGCTTGTTTAAGCTCCGCAGATCCAGTTGTGGCATTCTGTTGACTACAAAAGCAACAGGAAGGAGAAAGAGATATTCTAAGTGCCTCCATTTTAATTTTTTCTTAATTTACTGCTCTCTGAACTTGTTTTTTTTTCGTTTTTAATTTATCTGCATTTAGTTAAACTGTATTTGCCTTAATATTTCTACACACTCAAGTGTGCTAGCTTGTATTGCATTTAAAGTGTTTTTGCTACTGTTTTAACTACTTTTCTGCAAAAAAATAAGTTCTAAGCTTGCTTCCCACCTTTCGTGTAACTAGTTTAGTCCAGATACAGATTTGCTGTATCCAGGACTGTTTTGTACATTTCTGAACCCCCCCCCGACCTTTATGTGTTGGAGGGAACCCTTTTAGCATATCAGTGGGAGAGGGAAGGACTAGGTAGCCTATCTACCACAAAAGGAGTTGTTTCTGGCCCAGAAATTGTAGTTTATTAGCCGTTTGGGCAGTTTTTCCATCCCTTTCAACTTTCTCGTTTAAAAGCCCATGTTTGCACAGGTTTGCATTTGTTTAAGCTCCATGGATCCACTTTTGGCATCCGGCAAACTACAAGAACAACTGGAAGGAGAAAGATAGACTCTAAGTGCCTCCATTTTTGATTTTTTCATAATTTACTCCTCTCTGCACTTGTTTTTTTGGTCATTTTATCTGTATTTATTTAAACTGCATTTGCCTTACTATTGCTACACACTTAAGTGTGCTAGCTTGTTCTGCAGTTAAAGTGTTCTTGCTACTGTTTTAACTGCTTTTCTGCAAAAAAAAACATAAACAAAAACAAAAAATGTTTTAAGACTGTTTCCTACCTTTCCTGTATCTAGTCTCGTCCAGATACAGATTTTCTGAATCAAGGACTGTTTTTTTTTTCAGTTTTTAAGCCCCCCCCCAGACCTTTTTGTTTTGGAGGGAAGCCTTCTAGCTTATCAGTGGGAATGGTAAGCTCTAGGTAGCCTATCTACCACAAGAGGAGTGGTTTCTGGTCCAAAAATTATAGATTATTTTCTATTTGGGCTGTTTTTCCATTCCCTTTCAACTTACTGGTTTAAAAGCCCATGTTTGCATGGGTTTGTGCACTGTGCAGTGGAGTTCAGGTGAGGTAAACTATTACCATTACCAGAAAGTCTGCTCTTCAATTTTTCCCTTAGAACGTGCTTGTCCATTTACTTTTTGCACTTCGATTAGCTTAATCGTCTAGCACCTTAACAGGCTTTTGTAGCATTTATTGTAGCACAATTAGGTGTATCAGCACTAGCTGCTCCTATGCAGTAACATCACTAGTACTTATTAGTTATGACCACTCCTCCTAGTATGATTGTAGGGGAAATTTTCTGTGCATTCTCCTGCTAACCTAATGTACCCGGGCATTCTGATATAGTGTGGCAACTATCTAATGTGCACAGAGAACCCTTTCATCTTACCTCCCAACTCTCATACATGTGAGAGATGCACTAATATCACCAAACTGGAAGCAGTGCATGCTCCAACCAAGACCGGACTAGTTGGTTAAGAGGAGAAGGTCAACAACTGCAACTCACTGCATAGAATACACAGCCCTCCAAAACACCAACCATCACAACCCACACATAGAAACACAAACCATACACCCACCTTCTCAATAAAAATTTACACAAACAACAGACAGCCCCAAGACAGAAACACACTCAACCACCACAACAAAACACCAACCCCAGAACACATAGTTCACCACCACAGTGTGCCCCTCAACCTTAGCCCTTAAGGTAAAACACTTTGCCAAATGTACTAATCATAAGAGACTCAACTGTGAGGCACACTGATGTTGCAGTC
The DNA here is from genome assembly GCF_019279795.1 of Protopterus annectens. Classification (NCBI taxonomy): domain Eukaryota; kingdom Metazoa; phylum Chordata; order Ceratodontiformes; family Protopteridae; genus Protopterus; species Protopterus annectens. The sequence continues at coordinate 580,262,457 of NC_056735.1, forward strand.
ACTAGTTTGAACAAGGAAAAGGTGACAGTCAGTTGTCTATCAGGTGCCAGGATCCATCACATAACACATGCACTCAGCTCACTCCACAATAAGTAGAAATATGACTCAGTCATTGTCCATGTGGGTGTGTATGACCTGAGATGTGCCACCCTGGACTACATGAAAAGAGATGTGATGGAACTCTCAGATTATGTAGCCCAGGCAGGTATGATTCAAGCCCTAAGCAGTATTCTACTGTCACCCAGAATGTTACCACAGTATGAGCAGAAAATGATTAAGTTCAACAATTGGCTAACTTTCTGGTGTCATTCTAAGGGGATCCAGTATCTGTCTGCCTGGGACAACATGATCAACAGACCTCGATGCTTTGCAAGAGATGGCCTGTATCTGTCAACCCTGGGATTCCAGGTACTGGCTAAAGCTCTTGCCACCCCTATAGTGCCTTTTTAGGCAGTGTTCCAAAGATCAAAATTCCACCCTAACAGCTACAAACAAATGCAATCTGAGGGTCATGCTGCTCAATGCTAGAAGTCTAAATCTCAAGATGCACTCACTCAAAGCTCTCCTCAAAATGGAGAATGTCGACATCTGTGCTGTAACTGAGACCTGGTTTAACAAGGCAGAAAGCACCCCTGTGCTCCCAGGCTACAACTCATTCTATACCTTTTGGCTCAAGAATATGACTGGAAGCTCCAAAGGTGGTGGTGTCTCCATATTCTTAAAGGATATGCACACCTGTACACTGGTAGCCCAGCATAATGCATCTGAGATACTTCAGGTACAACTAACACTGGGTAAGACAACGATACAAGTCACAGCCTGCTACAAAACCCCAAACATGTCCCTAGACTCTCACTCCAAGTTCCTAAGCATCCTGGAATCTATCAAGGTTCAACCCAATACTCTCATAAGGGGTGACTTCAACTACCCTCCCATCAACTGGGAAAACTATTCAAGCACCAATGTACAGGCCCAGTGCTTTCTGGAATTTATCAATTCTAATGCCTTGGACCAGGTCATTCTGACCCCCACTAGATGAAGCCACATCCTCGACCTGGTTATTACCAACATGGGAGACCTTTTGCTCCACACCTATAGTCAGTTCTTCCCTGGTGAAATACAACCACAAACTGATCACCATGGAAATCTCCATCTCACCTACAAACCCTGCTAAAGTGACCACCCTGAAAAAACTTCTCAAAAGACGACTTTTGGCTCCTAAAAACAGTGGTGGATAACTTCTCAACACCCATGCCAATGCAAAATAGCTGCATGACTGCTGAATTATACACCAATGCATTGTATGAGCAAATACACAAATGCATGGACCTTGCCATACCAAATAGAACTAAGACACTCTCCTCCAAAAAAGGAAGTCAATCTGGTGGGTCCCAGCCATCGATAAACTCTACAAGAGAAGGAAGAAACTGTTGCAGATAAAAATGAGTCACAAGACTGGAAAACCTCCCTTATCAGTCACAGCAAAAAGCTGTTATCCCTTATCAAATCCTCTAAAGCCAGCTATGAAAGCAGAATTGTGGCTGATACCAAAAACAACCACAAAGCCTTCTATAGCTGTATCAAAAAACCTCCAAGGCAATACCCAGATTTGCTCTGAGATATTGCAAAATGGGACCTTCTATACTGAGCCAGCAGACATAGTCAACATACTGACAGATAGATTCAGTGCCAACTTTACCCCTCTCTCTCTCTCTCTCTCTCTCTCCCAAGGGCCCAATCACAATACCAGAAGAAATCCTGGTACCCACTGTGATGCCCATGTCCTGGCCCAGCAATCACGGAGCCTCAATCCTCACCACTAACACCCGAGAGGGTGTCTCATGTATGAGGAAAGGATAACAAATACACACAGTAAAGTGCAATTTCCCTTAAGAGCACACAGAGATCACAGTCAGTCCGGGACTGGTTGCTCCCTTGCTCCCCAGGTCCCCAATAAGACTCCCCACTGGCACAGCTATAGGGTCTATATCTCAGCCTATTGGGCAAGCTAAAATCTCCAGCACCCTCTCTGTACAACCAGTGTTTTGTGTTCCTGCCCAATTAGCTGACACACACACACACTTTAAGATAAGATACACAACCACACAGACACTTCTTGGTAAGGCTGGCATAGGTTCTGCAGCTGTGCCCCTTTTTACCCAGACTATACGGTAGTACCAGCTGCCACCACCTTCTAATATTCAGCTACTGAAAGGCCCTTAAAAGGTTGTTCAATTATTATTGTGCAATATTATTATTATCCAATTGGTAGATGTGACTAAACAGTCAAAGCTTATTTGGAGTGACCTGGACGGTAAACTCTATAAATATGCAATGTACTCTAGAGCTTAAACTATCTCTACACAAAACAGCCACAGTTGAAAGGTTTTAAAATATTTAATAATAAATAATTAAAACCACAAGACAATACTTTCTGCTACACAGTGCTACACAAGAGTTCAGAGATCACATAAAAATGCTTAAAATAAATCAGTAGTACAGTTCTGACATCACAGAAAAACAGTTAGCCTAAACTTTCTAATTCCTAGCTATTTCTAGGAGAAAACACAGTTGTAACATACTACTTACATAAAGATAGCATAAGGCAGTGCTGAGTTGGATATTCCAGACAAAGCATCTTAATAATCTCTGATTCTCAAAGTTTAAATTGAAACTGCAGTCCTGCTAAACATTACATCATCTTTTACACATTCCTGGTGTTTCCAGGCTGACAGAAACTGCATTTACATTCTTTTACACTTAGAGCAATAAAGGACATTCCATATGTAAATTTTGGTCATTAACTTTAGCCTTAAAACAATAGGCAGGATGCTTACTCCAGACTTATCAACTTCAAAGGAACAGACATAAAGTAATTTTAAATTCAAGGAACCAACAAGAAATGCTTGACTTAGCTTTCTTTACAACAGAGGGCAATGTTGCCACATTGTTTTAAGTTCAACAAGCCTGTGATTCACATTCATATTTACAAATGATAGAATTATGTATAAAATTCTATCTGGCTAGGCTAGCAGCCTACACCCTTCTCTACCAATCTCCACACCTACCATTTATGTGTCACAGGGTAAAAGTTGCATTGTCCAAATCCAAGAATACAACACCCATGGGACCTGAAAATATCACTGGTTGCATCCTACATGAGCTATAAAATGAACTGGCACCACATCTGGGTGCCCTGTTCAATAACAGCCTTACCTCAGGCTATGTGCCTAATGAATGGTGCACTGCTACAGTCGTCCTGCTCCATAAAGGGGGAGCAACTACAGAGTCTTGGAACTATTGCCACATTAGCCTGATGAGTCTGATATGCAAAAATGTGTAGCACATCATCATGAACCTGCTTAACAAAGATATAGGCAATCTCCAAACTCTCAACCCCACACAGTTTGGCTTTGTCAAGAGGAGATCCTGCCTTCTGAACCTGGTTGACTTCTTCAAGACAGTCACCAAGGCTGTGGATGAGCGTAAGGCAGTGCATACAGCATACCTCGACCTGCCCAAGGCCTTTGATACCATTCCCCACTCAGGTATCATTGATAAACTCACCAAACTAGGCATCAATCCTTACAATATTTGGTGGGTTACAAATTGGCTCACAGAAAGGACCCACAGAGTGAAAGTTGCAGATTCCAAGTCAGACTGTCGATCAATCATGAGTGGAGTCCCACAGGGCTCTGTCCTGGGCCCTCTCCTGTTTGGCATCTACTTCTCAGAAGTCCAAGCCAACACAGAAGGACTCTGGCTGACCAAGTTCACTGATGACTGCAAGCTAGGAGTCATTATCAACTCCCCAAGTGATGCAAACATCCTACAAAATGGCCTCTCTGAGACCAGTGACTGGTGTCGGAACCATGGCCTGAAGCTTAATGCCAAAAAATGTGTTATCATCCACTTTGAAAAAAAACAGTTCTCACAAATTACCACATTGATGGGAATCCACTGAACACTGAAGGGACCATAAGAGATAAGGGCACCCAGGTCAACAGCCACCTCACCTTTGACCACCATATTGCCACTGTGGTTAGAAGGTCCTTCTAAATGGCACATCTTATAACCAAAGATTATGCATCCAAGAAGAAAGAGGTCATCATCCCACTCTACTCATCCCTCATTAGACCAGTCATCAAATATAATGCCCTGTTTAGCATGTACCTGACCAGACACCTACAACAGCTGGAGAGGCCACAAAAGTACCTCAAAAAAGGATCCTAGGCCTTAAACACATGTTTTACATGGACAGACTCAAGAAACGTCAGCTGTTCTAAGTCTCTTATTGTCTACTTAGAGGTGATCTCTAGTTGACTTACAAAGCCATGTCTGATGCAACCCTACTTGAGATGCTACACCTAAAGAAATCTCACTCTACCCATGCCAGACAGTCCAGAGATCACAACCTCATTACCACAATTAACAGAACATTCTGAAAGGACAGGTTCATCTCCCAAAGACTGCCCATACTGTGAAATAAGCTTCCCATTCATGTCAAGCAGAGCACCTCACTGGCCCTCTTCAAGAGAAATCTTGACGAGTGGATGGGTAAAAGAAAGTTCACCCCAGGGATCACTTCAGTTGCTCTACTGGATAGGGGCACTGTGAACTAACATCAGGTGGCACAATACATGGGCAATATTTTTGGGCTAGGCTTGTAAAGGCTCCAGGGCCATTAGCCTAGTACACACCTATGAACCTATGTGTATGTGTCTCCAGTCAGCTTCTCCGGTGGCATGGCTTGCCAGTATTTTGATAGTTGCAGAAACCTAAACATCCATTTCATCCAGCCCTTACAACCTCTTGTCTCCTACATGGATTGCTGATGTCATCCACTATAAGTTAACCTGCAGCCATGCAAAAGTCAGACTTGTGTTGTAGTGCTTATGTAAAGTACTGTGTTCTGTAGTCTGTATACTTAGACAGGTAAGGGTTCTATTCTCATTCCAGTCAAGTGTGTGTGTGTGTGTGTGTGTGTGTGTGTGTGTGTGTGTGTGTGTGTGTGTGTGTCAGTGTGTGAGAGCTGTTACTTCACATTACAGAGAGCATTTTACACCAGCATGTGGGACACTGTTAATATCATATGTTCAACAGACAATGGTGATGTCATAGGTTCATAGGTTCATAGGTTCATACTAGGCTATCTGCCCAAGGGCATTTATAAGCCTAGCCCAGAGTTTTGTGGCTTTCGCCACCGCTTTAGTTTGGAGGATACTATGCCCATTATTTTGCTGTGCCTCTGTCAAGCAGTGACACTGAGATAATCCCTGGGGTATATCTGTGATCTCCCATCCATTGGTCAAGATTTCTCTTGAACAAAGCCAGCGAGGTGTCATAGGCTATATCACATTATTGCATGTACTGTCATTCCACCAGGGTATGATCAGACACTGGCATGGAGGCCAGGCTGATACCATATCCTCTGATAACAGATATATTACAGTGACACCTTTTAATCTATCCACATACATCATGACATAGTTTGCAGGCCTTGTGTTATCTTGATAAGAAAGCCATGTGGTAAATCCAGCTGCTGCATGTGTCTGCTGAGGTACATGCAAAAGAGAGCATTATACTTCATTACTGCTTTGATGAGATTTGACTACAGTGCTGTCATACAGTCCTGAGATCTGAATGTTATGACATGACTTATGATGTGCACCATACGTTTGACTGGAAAATCATTAAAGAAAAAAGTTAGAAAGTAATGAGACACATTGCTGTTTCTGACTTCACAAGACTTACAAGAGAATATACTGTAAAGTAGTGAAATGATGATGCTATGCACTGCATAACTTGGCAAGACAAATATAAGTGACAGGCACAATTATCAGTTCAAAAACACAAATGCAGATATACTAAGCAGTAATGTAGCTATGCGCCCTGTGTATCAGATACAAAGCTTTTATATCCCTGAATCCAAAAGAAGGAAAACAAGGATATGGCACAGTTATCATCACTTGCACAAGGTGTTGTTTGGGGGGGCAGGAGGCCTAGGTTGACACAAAAAGTCAGTGAGAGTGTGTGAGTAAACAAAGGAAGTAAGCAGGCTGAAACATGTAACTGCTGTGTGTGTGTTTGTAGGTGTACTCCATGTGAAACTGGTGTGTGAGAGTCTGCATGAACACAGCCAAGCTCAGTGCTAGCTCTATGTTATGGTATGTCTGACAGCTGTGAACCGTGCATGGTAGAGTTTGCAGTTCATTGTTGTTATCTCTGAACATGAGAACTGGCTCTGCCAGGAGTTACATTGGCACCTCAATGAACAAGGTCAGCTGCAGTACTGCTACCAGAATGTGACTGATGTCTGCTGGATGTGCTCCCTTAACAGGAATGTCCAGGACCATGACCCCATGGTCTGACATGCCTGGGTGTAGCCAGCACAATCACTGATGGACCAATGAATGTACAGCCACTACTGGAGCATGATTGGGCATGACCACATTGGCTATCGGCAGATGTTGTGGCTGGCCTACGTACATGAGGACAGTGTTCCCCTCCCATCAGACATCCCATCACAGACACTGCTCATTCCAATGTGTCATTCATCCAATCCATTGCATCCACAACATGGTGACGGCAGTCACACATATCACACTGTGCATATATGGTCATGTTTTACTGTTAAAGAAATGGATAGCTATGGCTTTTCATACCACCCTCCTGCACTTTCCTGACCTCCTTTCACTTTGTTTTTCACCCTGCTTGCTCCCCATTTCAACATTTTCCTATCTTTCTCATTTCTTTGCTTTAAAGCATAATTGCACAATGGTGTGCATCTTACACCAATGCTCAGCAATGGAAAAAAACAGTTACAAGCTGTATTCAAAACCAGTACCATCTAGCCCAAAAATATACATATTATTCCACTGAGTGCATGAACATATCTTACCACACAGTCAGTTAATTAGCAGGTATCCTTTAGAGACTCCATACCAACTATCACACTTTAGAATTTGGATTTACATGTAAAAGTGTTTTAAACTGGTACATACACCAGGATTTGAACCCAATGCCATCTGACCCCAAAAAGGAATATCAATGCATTAACAGATGGTGCTACAGGGTCAGTTGAGTAGCAGGTGTATTTTACAGACTGACTTGCAAATGGCAAACTTAACTGCTGTTGCATACACCTACTACTTAACTAAGTGCCTGGCTGCGGATATTAATTCACTTAATGCAGTGATGCATTCCTTTTTGGGGCCAGATGGTTCCAAATACAGCTGTAGCTAATACACTGTACTACTTTTGTATTAGTGATGCTTAGCGATTATGCTAGATGTGCACCATTGCGCACTAATGCTTTATAAATCTAAATGGGTATTGAGCAATAATGCTTTATAAAACATTACTGGGGATTGAGCAAAGATGCTTTATACAAAGTTCATGCAGAAAATACAACATCAGTGGTATGGGAAGCAAGCTTGAGGGAGTACAAAGGGAAATCTTTGCTAAATTGTGACAGTTACTATTGATTGTATAAAATACATCTACTTAACTGACTCTGTGGCAGCATGTTTTTTTTTTTTTTTTGTCTTTTCGGCTTTTCCCAGTTAGGGGTCACCACAGCAGAACTCCGGTCTGCTAATGACTGGCAGTAGATTTTTATGGTGCCAAGTTGGCAGCCCGACGCCCAGGCACTCATATTCATTGCGGCAGATAATGGGTTCAAATATGGGTGTGAGTAGCAATTTTACAAGTGTGTATGATACTTTTAAATACATTTACTTATATTGATGCTGCTCACTGTTGCTGCTCAGTAGTGTGCGATGTGGACCATCATGTAATAATGCTTTAAAGAAAAGAAATGGGGAAGACAGGAAAGTGGTGAAATGGGGAGCAAGCAAGGGGAAAATAAAGTGAAAGGAGGGCAGGAATATGCAGGAAGGATGTAGGAAAGAAATATAGCTATCCATTTCTTCAACTGTAAAACATGATCATATATGCAGAAAAACAGCTGAATTTGGACTGTCACCTCCAGAGTGAGGGGTAACCACAACATAATCATGTTGTATAGCCAATTGGACAGAATCAAGAGTATCAAGAAGACATGTGTGCAAAATGGAGAGCTATGTATGGGGCATTTTTTTTTTTCAGAGAGAGAGAGAGAGAGAGAGAAATGTTAGGGATGGGGTGTAGGTATGTTGGGTAGATGAGAAATCAATGTCAGACAGATGAAACATACAAGACAAGACACAGGGACAGTGAAGGCCAAAAGTTGGGTGAACACCATGGTTGTAGAGATGGTGGGGAAATTGAGGTTCCATGCATGTCAAGCTGGGTGCTAGTGAGAATCAAGTCTTTACCCACTGGACTGTCATTACTGTCCCCTCAATGCACCGCTGGCTGCAGTACCCAACATCTACATTTCCTTCAGGTATTTTGAACCAGAATGGAGAGCAGGCTCTCCATACAGTGTAGGCGTGTACCCACAGTGGGGCACGCAGTCCTACGCACCATCCTTGGTAATTCTTCTCAAGTGATAGTGTCACCACCTCTGCCACTGCTCCTGGAGGGAGACATAGGCCTATCCTCAAGGGCAGAAGTACCTAAAGGTCCAGGTAGAACAGGGGCAGCAGAGGGAATACTACCGGGTTGTGCACCAGATGTGATGAGCAGTGGTGCTGTAACCGGTGAAAAAGGGGCAGGAGGAAACTGTGAGGCAGGCCTATCCTGTTATGTTGTGGAGGAAAAAAACAACACGTAAAAATAAATACATTAATTAATTAATGAAAAAAAGAAGATGAGAGTTGGGTGAGAGAGAAGAAAGGAAAACATTAGTAACTTCATATCTGACATGCAAAGCATTGATGCAATCATTTGACTCTATTCTATTACCTTTACTTTTAACACTATAAACTCCTAACAAATGTCTTTAGTACTTTTAAGACTAACCAGTTCATAACACATGCACATTACAGTACAGATTGCATCCAGCAATCCTCGATGTGTGCATATAATGCACATATGCACATTCTAATTATACTGATTACAATTTACATTAGGCCATTTGTAGCAGTGGTATAGATGTCTGGAGTTACCTTGCAATAGTAATGAAAACCTAACAGTATTGTATAGTTGGGAGGTGTGTTTTTTGAACTCACAACCTCTGACTATTCTCTAATACTGTACTGTTATTTCGTCCTACAGATTACTGCATGCATACTTTCTTTTTACAGTTTAGACTGGCATGCTCACTGTTATTTGAGAATATGGAACTGTTGCTTTGTGCTACAGAATAAGGTATGCATATTTTCTTTTACATTTGAGTTATGCATGCTCAATTTAATACAGCTGTATTAAATATCAGCTAAGCCATCCTTAACTTTTAATGCTACAATAACAGTACTGTTCTGATCTATACATGCTTCATGCATCTAGCAGCCTTGCCAATCACACGGCATGGGACCTCACATTTGATGCTCGCACTGTGGCAGCTGTGGAAAAAAAGAACAGAATAGAATACCATTATGAATACCAGTCTTGACTATATTCAGCTTTCAACGCTTACAATTAGTCACTGTAACTGATACTGACACATCGGTGGGGTGTCCCCCATACTAAATTCCATGATCCAATGATCAATAGTATCCCATTTCCTCCTCCAGAGGTCATCAAAATTATGTCAACATTGTTCACCAGTACAATGGATACCTGTAACACTGGTCAAATCCCTGGCAATACTATTGTAGGCTTCAGACTTGCATTCTGAGCCTGAATAGTCCCACTGCATCAACCAGGGTCCATGCTACTTAACTAGGAGTCCAGTAAAGACTTTGGATTCCTGAACACCCCACCTGTGTGCTTGGAAGTGCAGTCCTTCACCAGAAACACCAGACATAGCTACTATAGATCAAGCCCAATGTAGGATGAGCATTTCCTGACAATTGCATTTTGTATCCTGATGTTTTCCCATCAGCTGCCGGTATTTCACTTATTGAGAGTGGCCCTTTTTAGTTTTGGCACATTTGAAAAAGTTGCACATTGCTTACCATCATGCAGACAGTAGTTTAGGGTGCACAATGCCAGGAAGGTGCTTGTGCTATAGTAAGTGATTCACAACAGTGGCAAGCAATGTAATTTTAAGGTTATTTGATATACAGGCACTTATGTAAATCTCTTAGTCAAATGGGCAAGTCATGGCAATCCAGATATCAAAAATATACTTCCATGAACATAGTATGCAGTATACCCACAGTTATAATTTTGATAATAAATGGACAATACATAGATAAATAAATAAGTAACTGATACAATACTAGTATCTCAGCCTTCACACATATAAATATTAATATCAGCTACACCATGTCAAGTGTTATAAGTGAGAGAGACTATAATGTGAAGTGGAACAACATTAAAAGTGAACAGAATATGCTGTATTTGAACCCTGGACCGTGTGTATAGTAGTCCTACACATAGGAGCTTTGCCACAAGAAAGCTGAGAACACACTTGCATATGTTGCCCTTCATTGCCATAATCTGCAATGTCACAACAGGAAAACAACGTTTGCACACCCTGTACTAGAATCCATGAGCATCTGTATTCTAGACCTACACTTAACACCTGCTTCCACAGGATTACTTATATGACCTTCCCCATCTTAGTATTCATTGTAATGTTCTTGCTGTTAATCGCAGCACAATGCTGCTTACTGTGTTTGCGCAATGGCCAATAGTATTAATTGAATGTATCCGATTTATATTTGTGGCTATCTGGGTCCAGTTTGCTACCTGGTTTGACCATTCATCCAGTTTGTACACTGTTGCACTTTAAGCAAACCAGATGAGCAATGTCAAACACATTTATGCTAAGCAGTGCATGCCGCAAACACTCACTGCCCCCCCCCGCCCAAAATCGAGAAATAGTTGAAATGAGGAAAAACAATCAATGTCAGTGCCCCAAACAAATGTTAATGAAGAAAACTGAAGAAACGGAAAAGCAATTGCCATGCTGTCATGCAATCTGCTTTCGTGGCCACCGACCTTACAAGGAAATGCTATTCACATCATATCTCTCAACTGTCCAGATTTTTACAGAATGTCCATATTTTGCCTCATATTTTTTAGGCTGTTTCTTTTAAAATTTGTGGTGTTCTGGAAAATCACAGAAGATTGAAGTAAAAAAATATTGACATACATTTGAGTTTTGTACTTCATATACTTCAGAAAATGTATGCAAACACAAATCATATTGTTCTGGCTACTTTCTAAACTTCTAAGAACAATATTTAAAATGTAATCCTATTTTTTGGGACATTGCCCCCCCCCACATTATTTTAGTATTTGTCAAGATTTCTTTCACTAAAAGGTTGAGACATGATCTGCATGCATATTAGAGGTGTTGTGACAAGGAACACTGGTGTGAGCCACAAATCCTTGCTTAAGCGTGCCTCATTAATATGTATGGACGTGATGCCACATTATGAGCATCCTTGCATACACGAAAACACTCCAGGTAGGTACCATGTGAAACCTACACGGAGTTTATTAAATCCTGGGGTTTATGTTATTCTCATACACCACAAAAGCATGAGCACATTGTCTAGTCACTGAATTCTCCTTGGCATCTGTCTGTTTTATGCATCCTTCCCTACCGCTACAGACATATGACATATGATTGTGTCTTTTGTATTGTTCATCACATCACTCAATATGTTTTTCCATTGTTTTCATTTCGTAGAGTTGCAGTTTCACAGTTAACTACCTTAACGATCTGCAGGTGAATATTAAATGCTAACTGTTTAGAAACTACTCATACTGAATCAGGTATTGATAAATGCCTGCTTTGTTTAATATCATTACTGCTATTACTATGAATAATTACCATGACAGGTAATCCTGCAGTTTTTTTTAAGGTAAAGCAGATACCTGTCTTTTTAAGAATGTGAATTTGCAGCATTAATAACTAAATATATTTATTTAGTTCTGTCTCATCTAGTTGTCCATTTTTTGGAAGCAGATTAATCTACAAATTTCAAGGTGAGTAAAAGAACACATTCAGTGTCATTCAGCCATTTTTAATAGTGATTCACAATGTGCTTCCATTAAAAGCTGCACGTCTAATTATCCTTATCTTAAATGGATTTTTAATAACCTGCCAGATATCTGGATTGCTGATACATTTTCTCACTTCGCCTGCTTCATTTTACCTCATGCATTTTATTTACTTTATAATCTGGGATTCTTCCACCAGGTGAAGAAGAAAAATAACATGCAAATTAACTGCTTGACTGCACTAAAACCAATGTTTTGTGGCATATTTCTGATCTTACTTCAGCTGTAAAAATATAATTGTTTTTAGTACACTAGAAATGAATATTTTCTAAGTGGCAAAACACTGTAAAAAATCAATAAATAACATACTGTACACCTCTGCCTTATTCTTCACTAATTCAGAAATTGCTCAAGAAGAGTAATGCTAGTTGTCTCAGAATAGCCAATGGGATGTTTATATAGAACAAGTTAGTTTGTGATATTCTTTTTAAAGTATTTTGTTATCACATGTATACGCGGTGGTACAGCTGTAGCATTGTTGCCTCACAGCAAAAGGTTCTCCCGTTCGATTCTCGGCTGAAGTGCGGGGAGTGCCTTCTGTGTGGAGTCTGCATGTCCTCCCCGCAGTTGGATGGGCATTTGAAAGACATGCGTAAGTGGGAGTGCCTTCATTGAAGGTTGGACGTCGAGATGGCACCTCGGCATTCATGAAAATCTACTGCCAGTCATTAGCAGACCGGAGATCCGCTGTGGTGACCCCTAACCGGGAAAAGCCAAAAGACGAACAACAACAACAAGCATTTGTGAAGATCAATCCTTTCATGCTAGTATGCTATTGAAAGTTTCAGTGTATGGATAATCTTAAAAATAATGAAACTAACAGGTCATATGGTTGTTTATTATCTAATAAGTGTCAACAGGTAAAACTTTAGAGCTTGTACATAAAATGTCTGTTGGCCTTTAGTGTTTGAAAAAATTAGGTTCTTTCAAAAGTGATCTTACAATGCTGGTGTTGTGCATTGTCGGACATACTAGTAGCAATAAATAATCAAACAAATTCTAAACTATAGTACTTGCATGATAACCATATACTAGCATTTTATGAGAGTTCAATGGACCAATTTAAATGTGGTCTATAATCTGACATGGCTGGTGCCCAATACATGGCATATAAGACCGCACAGTGAGGCACATAGCTAGATAATACACAAGTGAACAAGTATGTACACATCTGTGTACCTTAAGGAGACCATGTACAGAGGTGATATGCAAATGGATTTTCACACTGCAACCTGTGATTTACTAATGCATGAATTGCAGACATCATTGCAGAATAGTGGTTGAAATTTATGGCCATCCAACTACAGATGGTATATGAAAAAATGTAGCCTGACATGTGATGGGCAAGTGACCACAATGTGCTGCTTAACAATTCATAGCTGACCAAAAAAAAAAAAAAAAAAAAAACAGAAATGTTAAAATACAAAGGAAATGTATTAGCATCTCCTGATACACAGTAAAGTACAGATGGCCAAAGAGCCTCAAATGCACTTCTTTTCACTAATGAGTGATGAGACTAACTCCCACTTATGGAAGTAAGCAGTCAGTGAAATAGATCTCTTCTATTAGCATGCTTAACAGTGAGAGGTCATTCTCTATCATGGACTGTGAGAAAAAAAGTTTTGTGATTCACATTTGTCCGTGATTGAAGTCACTGTCGAATGGAGTCTTGCAGTGGACAGAAATCCTGTCTGCATCAGTGTGCCTCCAGGCCCCAAAGGATGCTGTGCTTGCTATCTTTATCTTCTGTCTGTGGTACTGAGACTGCTTAGAATTCAATATGTTTTTGCCTACCTTAAGTACTTGTCTTCTGAGGTATATGGACACATAGCAGGGACTAACGGACTCTGTCTAGAGCCCTCTATTGAAAATGAGAAGAGCCAAACTTTGACAATAGATTTGCCATATAATAGTTATCAAATTGATTTTTGTATATTCAAATAATTGACTTTAAGTAAGCAATAATGCCCGCCAGTATTTGACTTATTGTGTATTGACAGAATAAGAGAATGTGAATTAACATACAATTTCTGAAGTAAAAAGTCTGAACTCTATTTATTGTCATTGTTGATTGTGTAATTTCACCAACTTTTCTCCAAAAGTCCCCAATTTTAGGAGGGATTAAGGGAGGCAGCACTAAAATTTGAGTCAAAATCAGAGGTGTCCCTGAAAATCAGGGACAGGTGGAGGTATGGACTTCATATCCATCAGCGAATGTATGTTAAGATAAATCATATTATTATAGCAACTTTCTAATTTTCTAAGAGCGATATTTAAAATCTGCCCCTATTTTTAAGCCTTTGTTCACCTATTTGTTTATTTATTTATTTGTTTGTTTGTTTATTTATTTATTTATTTATTTATTTATTTATTTATTCATTCCCATTTGCTTACAGGGATAGTCCACTGGGTCAGTATGGGTCCATTTTCAGTGTAGGCCTGGGGAGGAAAGCTCCACAAATAAACATTTGCATAGACAAGTATTTAACAATACATAATAATATAGAACAAATATCAAATTGTTACAAATTATTACAGTCTTACGTTGCAGCTTGATACAAGAAAGATAATCAAACTGGCTGACATTAAGTAAACTGCTGCCAGAGTAGAAATATTGTTATAACAGAACTTTTGGTGGGATGGAGATTAATTGAAGAGACGTAGTATGATAGATAGGTTAATGTGTAATTAGAGTATAATGAGAAGAAGAGGAAGTCAAGATTTAAGGTGGGGCTCGTTGCATGTGCCGTTCCAACATGACGTGAGGTACACATGCAAAGACGTTTTGAAAGATGTTAAGACTTGAATAGTTCTAATTGTTAATGGAAGGTCATTCCAGGCTCTGGCTATAGTACAAGAGTATAGCAGCTCACTGGCAGGTAGCTTAGGTTTGTGGACCAGCAAAGTTTGATTATTTTTGAGATCTGAGATATATATTGAGTAGATAGTTGCTGCTAAAATTGAAGCCAGGACAAAGACAAAAATCATTTTAGGCTTTATCTGAGTTTCTTAAGATAAGAGGTTGAGAGATATGCATACCTTTTAAAAGATCTGCATCCACTGCTCAATTGAGCTTTCTTTCTCTATCACTATCTCTCTCTCACTTTCACACACATACACACACGCATACACACACACACACACACACACACACACACACACACACACACACACACACACACACACACACACACACACACACACTTCTGCATCCATGAAAGCACTCATAAACTCAAACATACCTTTTAAAATATTTTGCATCTACTGCCCAGTTATCTCTCTCTTTCTCTCTCTCACATACACACACACACACACACACACACACACACACACACACACACACACACACACACACACACACACACACACAAAACCACAAACAGATGCACACACTTCTGCATACACACAAACACTCATAAACTCACACACAGACAGAAACATAACATTTAAGAAAATGAAAGACTTTTTTTCCCGGAAGGGAACTTATCTGCCCAGCAAAGAAAAGAAAAAGTTGACAATTGATCCTCAAAAGCCATAATTTTCAGTGGAAGTAAAGCTCTGAAGGGCTTTGCACCTAAACTGGTCTTTTATTCAGTTCGACTTGAGCTGCTTGACAGTTTGGGCACATGGAAGGTACCCTGAAGCTTTGAAATCTGGCTGGCTGTTATATCCTTGACAGGATATAACCTATATAGGCAAGCAGGGATCAATATGAAGAACATTTATTCTTTTCTCATTTGCAGGATCTACTGGACAGGTCTTATCCTCCTCTGAGCTCAACCTGTCCCACATACGTGACTGGTGAGAGCACTGCGAGCATTGATGTAGCATCATATTGTTCTTGATCAGTGTGCTGTAACTCCATCCCACCCCTCAGCAGTCTTTTGCGCCATCCACTAATGTGCAACCTTCTGAACAAGTGGTATACCTCTTGCAGAACAGAGCCTTCCTGGCTCTTAATACTGCAATTGTTGTGAGCTTAGATAGCCACACAACTCCCAGGATAGGTGAGATGGCTTCATCCATTTAATCTTATCCTACCCCCATTCCATCCTTCCAGTACCTCTGCCACTAGTCAAACCCAAGTCAGCTGGGGTGCAGTAAAGCCATTATCCCTCTGCATCAAGGGGCTGATGTACAGCACTTGTTTTGATGTGGATTATCTCTTATCTCTCAGGATAACTGATGCAGATTGCATCCAGGATAAACTCTTCTTCTTTTAATCCAGTCACACATTGGACTACATGGATCTATATTGGGTCCATTGCTGTTCCCTGCATCTATACTACCACTGCAAGGTTTCTTTAGAAAGATAAGTCTACTATGGCATTGCTGTGCAGATGATACTCAGCATGATTTTTCTATTCCTTGGAATAAATTGCTTTCTGTGAATTCTTTGCATGAAGATTTGGAATGCATCCAAGAATTAATGAATGCTAATCTCCTGAAATTTAACATGGTCTAAATCATTATTACTATTATTCATGCCAACTTAAAAGATTCCAACTGTCCAATCCTAAATTCAAACATTTTTTATAATGGTGGCAGATTAGAATTTCTGAAGAAGGTTAAATGTCTTACTGGAACTATCAATGGCAGATCGACAGGCATCATTTAAAAGGAAATCGTTTTTTCCATTGTAACATTTCTTGCATGATGTACCTCATTCCAGAAGAAGACCGTCACATCCTGATTACTGACATTCTCTTTACCTGGGGTTTCCTAAGAGTGAGTATGACCATTTGAAGCTTGTGCAGAATTCAGTAGCTTTTTTACTTCCAGGTATTTAAGTTTCCTCTATGCCATCCCACTTATGTAGAGTTTGCTCCATCTGGCATCCATATCGCATGGAGCACTTGATTCCTAACTGTCCAGTTAAGACCCTTCATTCCTCTGCTATGGGATTGCTAGAGGTGCCTAGACTTTATCTGGTGACATCTACTCTCAGACCCATTATTTTTCAAGCTCCAGTCTGGAACTACTTCCTGCAGTGGTTAATGGAGTGTGCCACACTGTTGGGGTATAAGGGATTCCTTTAAATGTCTTCTAGTATCTTTAGCATATTATACTGACTGATTTGAGCATTATTTATTTACCTATTTATTAAAGTTTTATTATCTGCATATCTGTTATTTCTTGATGTCTCTTTTAACTGTGTGTTTTATCTATATGCCACTGTTTGTTTTATGTGTGTGTGTGTGTGTGTGCGTGTGTGTGTGTGTGTGTGTGTGTGTCTGTGTGTGTGTGTGTGTGTGTGTGTGTGTGTGTGTGTGTGTGTGTGTGTGTGTGTGTGTATGTGTGTGTGTGTGTCTGGATCACGTTATCAGTTCTCTGCCTTACTCTCTGGACTGTCCACTGTACCAAGATTGCTCATAACGTGTCTAACTGCTATTATATATAGCTCAATGCAGGCTACAGGGTATCCATATGTTTCTATATTTAGATGACTTGCTTATCTTTGCTAAGTCTTTTTTCATGGTGTCAGGAATCTCTCTGTCTCTCTTGTGTGAGAGATCTCTTTAACAAACTGGGATAACAAGAGAGCATTCAAAAGTCTTCTCCTTCTACCTAGCAAATATAGTTAGTGGTGGCAATCTACCCATATTGCTATGGCTAATCACTCCGGATTGTGTTCCTGGGATATCAATTAGACACCTCAGTTCAAACAGCTTTTCTTCCACAGGAAAACATATATCTTTATCTAGATCTATTGCTAAGGTTTTCTACTCACACTTTGGTCACTGAGATGGAATACCTCAGGATCTTAGGTCTCATGGCATCTATGATACCATTGGCAAGACTTCATGTGACAAAGATACAGAGGTATCTGAAATCTCTTAGGTCCCAGCATCAACACCCGTTATCTTTTCAGATTAGAGTGCTAAGGTATTTCAGAAGAGAAATCGTTTGATGGAGTCAACAGATATCCTTAAATGCAGGTGTCCCCTTCTCCCTTCCTGCTCCGAAGCAGTCGGTCACCACAGACATTTCAGACTTTGCTTGCGGAGCAGTTTCAGGAGGTAAAAAAGTGCAAGGGGTATGGAACACCAAGGACAGATGGAAGCACATAAATATCAAGGAGATGCTTGCCCTGATCATGGCACTCAGCTGTCTGAGCCATCTATGATACCTGCACCACTTCAAGGGGTTACAGGCGATACCACTGTCACGGAGTACATCAACAAAACAAAGGGGAACCAGGTCATAGCCTCTTTGCAAACTAGCCATGTTAGATTGGGATGTAGCTTCACAGCACAGTCTCACTCTACAGGCATCCTACATTTCCTCAGAGAAAAATTGTGTGGCAGACAAGCTGAGCAGGATCAGGGCAGAACCTCATGAATAGAAACTAGATCAGCGGTCATCCAAGATTTGATCTAACTGTGGTGAATTACTCACGTAGACCTCATTGTCTCCTGTCTGAATAATCAACTAGCAAAATTTTTTTCTAGGACCTCGTGCAAGAAGACCTGGAAGACAGATTCCTTTTCTGTTTGTTTTCTCCTTTGGACAGAAATGTTCCTGTCTACCTTTTGTCTTTCCACTAATATCAAGGGAACTTCTGAAGACTCAGAAGGAACACCCCAGGATCATTGCGGTGACTTCCTTCTAGGAAAGGCAACCATGGTTCCCACCTTCTTTTGGAAATTGCCAGAGGCATTACCACAAGCTTCCTCACAGACTAGATCTACTCACATAAGACCAAAGGTGTTTGATAAACCTCAGCATCAAATTAACTGCCTGGATAATAGGTCTTAATCCCTTTTAGGCACCTATTTTCTGAAGATCTGCAACAGGTACTAATGGACAAAAGAAAGCCTGCTACTAGAAAAACATGTATTAGCAAACAGAAAAGGTTTTCTAGTTGGCACCAATAACATAACCACACCCATTCAGGGCTAGTCATCCTCTGGTATTACAATATATGTGTGATCTACTATCCTAAGCTTTTCTTATTCCTCTGTCAATGTTCATTTATTGTCCAATTCAGCATGTTTGCCCTTTGGATCCTCCTCATTGAATGCAGTCTCATGTCATAATATTTTTGAAAGGGGGTTTGCATAAGAGGCCTTCGAGAAAAATGGTGGCTCCACCTTGGGATCTTAATTTTTATCTTGCTCCATGGAAAACGGTTTTACTGATTGGTCTGACCTCTGCAAGTAAGGTATCTGAGTTGCAGGCATTTATGGTGAGTAAACATTATCACATTTTCCATAGGGATAGGATTTCTTTTAGAACTAATCCTACTTTTATACCTAATGTGGTATCCAAGTATACTTTAAGACAAAGTATCCATCTCCCCATTTTCTTTTTTGAACCTAAAAATGAGGGAGAAAGGATATTCCATACCTTGGATCTCCACTGACAACTCAGGTACTATCTTGGCAGCACTACATCTTTCAGATCTTTGGATCAATTGTCCATTTTTATGAAGGTAAGAAGAAGGGACAACCTGTGTCAAAACAAACTGTTACCAAATTGTTATCTAAGAATATTACCTTTTATAGTACTCACCATAACAAATCTATTCCAGGCAAGTTCAAGGCCCACTCTATGGGGGCCTTGGCTTCATCTATGGCATTTTTTGAAATGGCTGGATTCTAGAAGTATTCTAGAAGATGCAACTTGGTCCTCCGTATATACTTTTACAAATCAACAAAAGCCTGACTGCTTTTCTAGGTCTAGATCAAGCCAGAATCTAGACACATAAAATCTATGACCATTCTCCATGGGCTCCTGGATTGTTCTCCTTCTACCTAGCAAATATAGTTAGTGGTGGCAATCTACACATATTGCTATGGCTAATCCAGAAGTGCTAAATATGAAGAACATAGTACAGTTCTGTAAGATGAACTTACCATAACAGTGGATGTGTGAATGATCACTGTTGCAGTAGCTGCTTCCTTCCTCCATCCCCCTTGTTTTTTGTGTGTGTGTGCGTTTTTTTTTTCTATGCCAGGGTGTGGAAATATATTTTTTTGTTATTCCTAGAATTCTCCTTTCAGGGGTCAGTCTCCCTCTTTCTGCTAGCAGGATAGCTCTGAATGGCTTTGTGCCTAAGCTTTGGAAGCTAGCCAGTTAGTATTTCTTTGGCAGGATATAACCCATAAAACCTAGGCTACTACTGGAATGATCATTCCAACAGCTACTGTTATAGTAAGTTCAGCTCACACAACTATACTTTCCTGTAGCTCCATGGTATGCCTGAAGCTGATTTAGAAAAGTTGTGACATACCATATCAAATGCCAAAGAGTGATCAAGGAGGATCAGTACAAAATAGGGCCTTTGATCATTTGTCATTAGAATACCATTAAAGTACTATATAAGAGACAGTCCAATGCTATATCTAGTGCTGAAATCAGGCAAAAATAGCTCAGGAACATGATATTCTTTGAGAAGACAAATAATCTTCTTAACAGCCATAAACTTCTTAACAGTGACACATATAAACAGAAGGTTAGAAATAAGGCAGTAATTGTCCAAGTCTTTAGGAACTATTATTCTTCTTTAAAATTGCAAAAACTAAAGCCTGTTTTAAAGTAGATAATGGAATGTCAATAGACATAGAAGAAGATTTTTTTTTTAATAATTGCATGTATTATTTACATTTAGTTGACAATATTAGGCTTGTTGGTTCTCTTCCAGGGAGAACAGAAAATGGTATTTTTCCTGCCTGGAAAATTTGGCCATGACAACAGGGGATTTCCCCATTCTCTTTTCCAGTGGGATGTGGCTTCCTCTTCCAGCATTATGGACTGAAGGGTGGACCAGACAGTGAAAAGATGTCAGTCTTTATGGATTGTTACTTGAAGCGTGAGTATGGATGTGTTCCTGAGGATCAGTTTTCAAATAGTAACCATACCATACCTGAGCAGATGTTATTGCTTCAAATTGTCACTATTCTGGAAGATGTTGTAGAACATCATGTATTAAAAGAAATTATACCATGACCCCCCCATTAATATTCCAAAACGTGCATGCTGATTGGCCAGCGTGCACATTGTAAATCGACTTATACTAATGGAAAAAGGTCCGGTCGCCCGGACTTTTTCCATTAGTATAAGTCTTTTTTTAAAACACCGTCTCGCTATGTTAAAAGAGTTTAACATAGCGACACAGGTTTAAAAAAAGCAATGGAGATCTCTGTTGCTTATTTTAAAGCTGTCTCGCTATGTTAAACCCATTTAACATAGCAAGACAGGTTTAAAAAAAAAAGCAATGGAGAACGCAAGATCTCTGTTGCTTTTTACTGTTTCGCTATGTTAAATGGGTTTAACATAGCGAGACAGCTTTAAAATAAGCAACGGACATCTCCGTTGCTTATTTTAAAGCTGTCTCGCTATGTTAAACCCATTTAACATAGCAAAACAGTAAAAAAGGAACGGAGATCTTGCTTTCTTTGTTGCTTTTGGCCACAGCTCTGATGTACTGCGTAGGCATGCGCAGTACATCAGAACTGCCGCGGATGCCAGACAGCTGCGGAAGGGCAGCAAAGAGGCATTATACAATGCAAATATTTAAGAAAAGTAATTGTTTCTTTTCTTAAATAATGTCATAGTATAATAGCAATAACCCACTTCTGGGTGTGGGTAATGCGGGATTTACCCACTGTTGTCTTTGTTTGGTCCCTCGGGCTTCGCCCACGGGACCAAACCACGCCAACCGTGGGTAAATCCCGCATTACCCACACCCAGGCGTGGGTTATTGCTATAATGATTGCTGCTATTTTGCCTTTGTGGTCAGGAGCTGTTAATAGGTGCCTTTCACTTGAAAATGCTACTACTTTGAGGGACTGTGATGTTGATTGGAATTGAATAATGTAGATGACATGTCTGTTGGTCTGTTGTCTGGAAAAGTGGAAAAAAGTTTCTTGTCATACAGTTGACATTTCTACAAAGCAAATGTTCTTATGCAGATACAGTTAAAACATCTAAATGCATATTCAAGAAAACAGGTATCAGTGGGTCATACTTTTGCAGAAACAGCAATTCACTTGATTAATATGCATTTTTGGAATTTGATTAATTCTCCCTTAAGATCTGAACCTTCTCATGTTACAGCATTAATCTATACATGAACATGTTTATGAAATATCAATCAAATCCTTTGAGTCAGTATAATTCAGCCTGTTTTTTTTTTTACTTTGTATGATAAGAAATGCTTTTATAGTCTGAGGAAATTATATATGATTTCTAGTCAACACCTTAGTCTTAAGAAAAAATATCAATACAATTTAGGACTTTTGAAGGATAAGCTATTGAAATAAAACAATATATTTTTTACTATTTGCAGTACAATACATAATGATGAAAGATAGCTATGGATGGGGGCCTGGACTGTATGGATATAACTTAAAGTTGCAGGTGCAAAAATTGCTGATTTAATAAATACTGTTTCTGTAAATGGGAAACGATCTATGGTGAAGTACTAGAAGCTAAAATGCTGTTATTGTTGTGCCTTTGAAGCATATTTGATAGAAGTCAGTCCCTGAAAGGAATGCCCACAGTGTCAACAACTAAGACATGCTGCAAAAGACTGTAAGATGCTTTGCAGAAAGTTTGCATGGGAAGGGCAGTACTGTTTTGACTGTTGTTCTATTTATGGCTTACAACCTTTTTATAAAGATAGGGTGAACCATCTGCAACTGAAAGGGGCTCAAATAGTGATGCTGTTGAAGATTCTGAATCTATTTATCTAGATGGTAAAGACTGTGGTGAAGTTCCTGAACCTCAAGAAGTACCTCGTAAGATGGATAATAGACAAAGCTTAGATGAAAATTAAAAAAGAACTAATGATGAAAATATAGCAAATTGGCATTTAGTAAGAGAATAATGAAGATATAAATTAATTTATAAGAGAAAAACACACTAAGAAAGGAAAAGGATAATAATTTTACCCTTAAATGTTACTAGCATCATTAATGAAGTTCATTAGGGTTGCCTTTAGAAAGATGGGCAAAAGTAAATATGCACATTATTTATTTGCTGAATATTAAATGTTTAATATTATTACAAAGTGTTCAAGCTGAAACGATATGGTAACATATGTTTATATGGAGCTGAGGGAAAGATGTGAGCTGGGGTAGCTATGCTATCACTATCAGTCAGTGCTGTAAAAGGTAGCACAGTTGCCATTGATGCAGAAGGATGTACATTCTTATCCCATATCAGGTGGATCTATGGCTGACACTGCAGTTTACCTTAGGGGGGGTGATACACTCCTGAGTGTATCATCCTTTGGGTGAGATGTTAAACCTAAGCCTCATCTGTTTGCCTTTGTTATAGGTCAGGTGGATGTAACAGCTCTCATTACACCTGTTGAAAATAATAATGAAAGTTCCTTAATGCCCTGGCGAAATGCCCCATAGTAATATCAATACCACCTCAAGTCTCCTCCAAAAAGAGGCAACTAGCCTAGTGGGGCTAACAGGGTCAAAAAAGGATAAATATAGATATACATATATTAGACAAAAGTGTCATATTTCTAGAGAAATGTCTCATTATTGATTTGACTTTAGTCATAGGTAACTCTATAGTCAGGCACACTGATGTCCCACTCACCAGGCTGAACAAGGAGACAATTACAGTCAGCTGCCTGTCAGGTGCCAGGATAGATCACATAACACGTGCACTCAAGTCACTCCACAACAAGTACAAATACGCCTCTGTCATTGTCCAAGCTGGAGTGAATGACTTGAGATGTACCTCCCTGGACTACATGAAAAGAGACATGGAAGAGCTCTTGGATCATGTGACCCAGGCAGGTATGACCCTAGTCCTAAGTAGCATCTTGCCTTTGCCCAGAATGATACCACAGTATAAGGACAAAATGATTGACTTTAACAACTGGCTTAGCTTCTGGTGTCATTCAAAGGGGATCCAGTATTTGTCTGCCTGGGAAGACATGATCGACAAACCACAATGCTTTGCCAGAGATGGTCTGCACCTGTCACCCCTGGGATTCAGGTTACTGGCTAAAGCTCTTGCCACCCCATAGTGCCTTTTTTAGGCAAGGTTCAAAGGATAAAACCACCACCGTAACAGCTGCAAGCATGCAAAATCTTAAAGTAATGCTACTCAATGCTAGAAGTCTAAACCTCAAAATGCACTCTCGAGGCACTCCTAAAAATGAAGAACATCGATATATGTGCAGTGACTAAGACCTGGTTCAAAGCTCCAGAGAGCACCCCTGCAATACCAGGCTACAATTCATAGCACACTTTTCGGCCACAAAACCAAGACCGAAACACTAAAGGTGGAGGAGTGTTCATATTCACCAAGGATATTCACATTCCAGGCTAGTTGCCCAACACAATGCATTTGAAATTCTCCAGGTGCAACTAACACTAGGTAAGACTGCAATCCAAATTGTAGCTTGCTACAGATCCCCCACCATACCCCAAGATTCTCACTACACCTTCCTAAACATACTGGAAAATATTAAGATACAATCAAACATCCTAATACTGCCATTAATTGGGAAAACTACTCGGGTACCAACTCCTTTTCCCAACGGTTCTTGAAATTCATAAATTCCAACGCCCTGGATCAACTAATCCATTGTCCCACCAGCGGCTCCAATATCCTAGACCTGGTCGTTGCCAACATGGGAGATAGATGCTCCACACCAGTGGTCACCCCCTCATTGGTCAGGTCTGACCATAACAAATCACCCTTGACATCCACATCCCACCCCCACCCCCCAGTAAGGAAACCTTCTTAAAAAACTTCTCCAAAGCCAACTTCATGCTACTGAAGTCAAAAGTGACAAACTTCATGACACCCATGCAGACGGGATCTGGAAGTTCGACTGCAGAATCCTGCACTAAGGCACTGTACGAGCAAATCCACTTGTGCATGAATTATGCCATCCCAAATAGAACCAAGATGCTCGTCTCCAAAAAAAGGAAGCAAATCTGGTGGTCCCCTGCTATAAATAAACTATACAACAGAAGGAAGAAACTGTTGCAGAAAAGAGGAAAAACTCAGGATGCAAAAATCTCCCTCACCAGCCTCAGAAAGAAGCTGAGATCCCTCATAAAATCCTTAAAAGCTAGTTACAAAAATAAAATTGCCAAAGATTCCAAAGACAACCACAAGGCATTCTATAGTTATGTCAAGAATCTAAATGGAAATGCTCAGATCTGCTCTGAGCTGCAACAGAATGGCATTAAATATACTGATCCCAAGGATATTGCCAATATCCTGGCAGATCGATTTAGTGCCAACTTCACCCCCCCCCCTTTCACCCCCTAAAAGGCCCATCTCAATACCAAAAGTTTGCCAAATTCCAATAATCACAGCCACACAGGTAGAAACAGCACACTCCAAAGCTAGGAATACGGCATCCATGGGACCAGATGACATCCCAGGCTGTGTACTACATGAACTACAAAATGAACTGGCACCCCACCTAAGTGTCATGTTTAATCATAGCCTCACCTCAGGCTTTGTGCCCAGTGAGTGACACACAGCTACAGTTATCCTGCTCCACAAGGGAGGATCCACCTTGGATCCTGGGAACTACCGTCCCATCAGTCTGACAAGCCTGATCTGCAAGGGCATGAAACGCATTATCATGGAACTTATTAACAGGGACATTGGCAACCTTCAAACACTGGATCCCACCCAGTTTAGGTTTGTGAAGGGCCGATCTTGTCTCCTGAATCTGATTGACTTATTCGAATCAGTCTCCAGAGATGTGGACGAGGGTAATGTGGTCCACACAGCCTATCTGGACCTCGCCAAGGCCTTCAACACCATCCTCCATTCTGGAATCATAGATAAACTTACTAAGCTGGGCATAAATCCCTACGTCACTCGATGGGTTGCCAACTGGCTTACTGACAGAACCCAGACTGTAAAAGTAGCTGACTCCAAATCTAGCTCCAGACAAGGGACAAGTGGAGTACCTCAGGGTTCAGTCCTGGGACCACTTTTGTTTGGCATCTACTTCTCTGAAGTACAGGCCAACACTAAGGGACTCTGGCTAACAAAGTTTGCAGATGACTGCAAACTGGGAGCCAATATTTAATCCCCAAATGATGTGGATATTCTTCAAAAGGGCCTTACAGAAACAGTTGCCTGGTGCCAGAGCCATGGGCTCAAGCTTAATGACAAGAAATGTATATTATCCCCTTTGGAAAAAAACATGTACCCATGAACTACCACATAGGTGGCAGGACACTAAACATCAAAAGTTTGATGAGGGACTTAGGGACACAAGTAGACAGTGGGCTCACTTTCGATATCCACATCACCACAACAGTCAGAATATCCTTCTATGTGGCACACCTCATCACTAAGGGCTTTTCATCCAGAAAAAAGGAGGTCATTGTCCCACTGTACTCATCCCTCATTAGACCCATTATAGAGTAGAATGCCCCATTTGGTATGTACCTCACAAGACATCTGCAACAGCTGGAAAGGCCACAGAAATACCTCACTAAAATAATCACAGGCCTAAAGCAGATACCATATGCTGACTGTCTAAAAAAACTCCAGCTATACTCTGTGGCATATTGTCTACTCAGAGACGACCTCTGCTTAACATACAAGGCCATGTCAAACCCTGAGCTGTTGGACATGCTCCACTTAAAGAAATCCCAATCCCTCAGAGCCACACACTCCAGGGATCTAAACCTTATCATCACAATGAGCAAAACATGCTGGAGGGATAGGTTCCTGACCCAGAGACTCCCCATACTCTGGAATAGACTGCCCATACATGTCAAGCAGAGCGCCTCATTGGCCCTCTTCAAAAGGAACCTTGATGATTGGATGGGAGATAGGAAATTCACCCCGGGGATCATGTCAGTTGCCCTGCTAGACAGGGGCCCAGAGAAGTAAATATTGTGGGAAGAAATTTCCAGGGAATTGTTATGGCTAGGCTTGCATAGGCCTTAGGGCCGATAGCCTAGTACCAGCCTATGAACCTATGAACCATCTGCCATATCAGACATATAGTATATACCACTGCTAAAGTGAGATATGGTCTCTTTGAGCACCTTATGCCATACATATTAGATAATCATCATCATAATCATCATCATCTTCTTTCGGCTGTTCCCCTTAGGGGTCGCCACAGCAGATAACCTGTTTCCATTTCTTCCTGTCCTCTGCATCTTGCTCTGTCACACCATCCACCTGCATGTCCTCTCTCACCACATCCATAAACCTTATCTTAGGCCTTCCTCTTTTCCTGTTACCTTAGCATCTTTTTCCCAATATACTCAGCATCCCTCCTTAGCACATGACCAAACCAACATAATTGTGCCTCTCTGGTTGTGTCTGCAAACCTTCCAACCTGGGCTGACCCTCTAATATACTTATTCCTAATCCTGTCCACCCTCGTCACACCCATTGCAAATCTTAAAATCTTTAATTCTGCCACATCCAGCTCAAACTCCTGCCTTTTTGTCAATGCTACTGTCTCCAACCCATATAACATAGCTGGTCTCACTACCCTCTTGTAGACCTTCCCTTTCACTCTTACAGGTACTTGTCTGTCACAAATCACTCCTGACACTCTTCTCCATGCACGCCATCCTGCCTGTACTCTCTTTGTCACCTCTCTTCCACACTCACCGTTACTCTGAACTATTGACCCAAAGTATTTAAACTCATCCACCTTCACCACCTCTACTCCTTGCGTCCTCACCATTCCTCTATCCTCCCTCTCATTCACACACATATGTTCTGTCTTAGTCCTGCTGACCTTCATTCCTCTTTTCTCTAGAGCATATCCCCACCTCTCCAGGGTCTCCTCCACCTGTTCCCTACTCTCACTACAGATCACAATGTCATCTGCAAACATGGATATAATTATCTGTGACTTTGTTGTTCACATAAATGTTCAAGTAAAATAGGATCATATATTATCATGTCTCAAACTAATGAAATAAGTCAAGTTGGGACATGAAGCTGAGAGACTTTATGCATATAAACAAAGCACATTGCACGATGAAATTGTGTGTTTTTTTTTTTTTGTCTGAAAATTTGAAAAGGTGAATAATGGATCTTTGCTTGTCTTTCTGATCATTTAACCATTTGGTCTAGATTTGAAACTATTCCTAGAAATATAAATATAGGAAAGGGAATTAAAAACATATATAATGTATACTAGTATATAGTTATTACTGTACTTTTGGGTAAAGTGTGAGGATTCTAATTCTATAGCATTAAGTATTTAACTTGTTGTAAGGTCAAAAGAGACTATAGTCAAAGGTTTGTGCATGGATTTTCTGCTCCAATGCAATGAAGCTAATAAGTGTCTATAAGGTTTCAAATAAGTCTGTAAATCAATATACTGTTAGGATAGATTACACATATTAAAATAATAAGTATATATTTGTAATCCTATATGTACAGGAAGATTGTCTCATTTTATAAATATATAGAATAAAGGCAAGACTGGGTGAAATGAATTGGCATTGTTATTACTTTGTGCAGAGGTTATGCGGTCTCTTTGCGTTATTGCTATCTTCTAAACGTTATAAGAGAAAGCTATGCTATGCATGACTTGTTATTATATGTATAAGGACTTCCTTATTTGATATGTCTTAAATTTTTGATGCACACTCAGTCAATATTCTAACTGGGATGTTAATTTAGGTGTAAAAATAACTTTGATCTGCTTATATATTTCTTTTGAGTAAACAACTTTTAAGGAAGTGAACTGCATATGTATAATAAAAGTTTTTTATGTGACAATTGCATCCAGGTAGTGTTATAGTAGGATGGAAATTGATTTTGTGCCTAGATTTATTTATTAAATTTTTGTTGGACCCATTTGGAATCCTGTGGTGTTGACTGCTTTTGCCCATTTGGAACTGTTAACCACCATGTGCACTCAGTTGCTGTGTTTTCTTTGGTTCTGCAGTGTTGTAATAAGCACTGTTTATACTGTGTATTTCACACAGACACAATGTGATTCGACAAGGAAATATCAAAAGTTGAAAGTACCACATTCTATGTCACTAAAAAATAATGCCTGAAAAACAGAAGAGTGAAAAAAAAACATCTCTAACATTTCAGATTATTGGTGCAAGCATGCATCGCAACCTCTTAACTCAAAAATTTTGGACAAAGCCTAAAATAATGGGGGGACAAAGGCCCAAAAATAAGGGCAAATTTTTAATATTGCTCATAAACTTAGAAAGCTTCTAAAATAACAGGATTTGTGTTATCATACATTGAAAGACTATGAAGTCTGAAACTCAGATATATGTCCTTATTTGGTCATGATTTACTGGTTTCAATCCTCCATGATTTGCCAGAACACCACAGATTTTCTGAGGAAACACAAAATGTTTGAGGCAAAACTGGACCCACATGGTTAAAGATTTGTGGGAGTTTTTGAAAAACTACCCAGTTGACATCTGGAAACATGGGTACATATATACATCTATTGATGAAGTGGATTTATTTTCATGCATACCCAAAGAAGAAGGAATGGAAGCTTTCACCAATAGTATTAGGAAATATAGTGACCTTGAGTGGGACAAGGTGTGTTTGGTGTTAGAGCTTATGTCTATAGTTCTGGACCATAATTATATATACTATGAAGGTGAAGTCTTTAAACAAACCAAGGGCGTTGGTATTGGGGTGGCATGTGCCCCCATATTCGTTAATTTGGTGATGCTTGATTGGGAAGAGACTGTGGTTTTCAACACTGAACATTATAGTAACATCAAATATTATTCTTGCTTTCTGGATGACATCTACATTTTATAGGATGGCAATCAAGAAAGTTTAAACAATTTTGTGGACTACATAAATAACAGTAGTGGGCTTCTTAAGTTCACATGTACTAGTAGTAGTGAAGGGGTAGCTTATTTAGATACTTTTATATTGAACGGTGATGAAGGCTTCAAGTCGAGAATATATAGAAAAAACACATTCACAAATTCTTACTTGGAATATACGAGCAACCCTCCTAAAAAATTGATGTATAACATATTTAAGGGACAGTGTATTAGGGCTGTAAGGATGTCTTCTGACTATAAAGACGTGATAGATGAATTGAGTCATATCAGTGAATTAATTAGAGACAGAGGATATGATGGAAAAATGATAAGGGACGTGAAGGAATATGTTACAAAGGAATGGGGAAAGAAATATATCCCATTATTAGGAGCTAATATTAAGGGTGTGAATATTAACATCAACAGTAGGGAGATCAACAAAGCTTACAGTAGGGCATGTGTCCTGGAATATGGACCACATACAAATAAAATTAAAGACATTCTAACAGCCAATTGGAATGTTTTGACGGTGGACCAAGATATGATTGATATTTTGGGCCCCAGACCTACAATCGCATATAAGATGGGGAGAAATATAAAATCATATTTGGAAAGGGGCATAAGAGACACTGGAGCAGATAACACCAAAAAAGCATACCACAAAATGTGGTGCCTGCAACCAATGTTATGTTATGTTATAAATGAGGAAGAAGGAATAGTTTTGGATAATATTAACAGGACTAGATTGACATTTACACAGGGTAATTGTAATTCAAAATTAGTTATCTATCTGGCTAAGTGTGAGGCCTGTCCGGGATACTATATAGGGAAGACTGAGAGGAAATTTTAAGAAACGTATATATGCTCACCTGTATAGTATCAGGACGAAGGACATTAATAATGCCTTATACAGGCATGTGGAAAAGTATGGGGTCAAACACAATTTTAAGTTTTCGATATTAGAAAATGTTATTCTGGATCCAAAAGGTGGTGACTATAAAAATATAATTGCATATAAGGAAATATGGTAGGAATTGCTAACTGGCGCCACAACACCACCAGGTTTGAATGACCATATTTCAGTAAAACCATTACTTAACATTAGGTAATAGTAGATAGATTCATTTGTATATTATATAGTGAGGGAAGAATATAGCAAGGTAGTTTTTTAATCAACATTTATGGTTGTGCATATATATTTAATAACAAATTTGTATTCACACATTGTACATGTATTCACAGCTATATATATATATTTTAAATAATTTTTTATATCTATTGCGACATGAACTGTATTAAGTAGATTTATAGGAAGCTGATGTTATTGAATGCATTTAAACATTCGGCTTTTGGCACACAATATTAATATATATTTTGTTTAGTACAAGGTGTACAAAATGTACTATGTTACTTTAAATGGATTTGGCGCCAAAAACACTATTTAAACCATTTGTATCAGCTGACTAGATGTTCTGGTGAAGCTCACGTTTAAGTGAGTGAAAGCACTTAACTTGTTTGTTATAATAAAATGGAATTGTTACTTTTACCACTTCTGCGGTGAATTCATTTTGCAACTCTTTCTGGACGAAGGTTTTTTGGATTGTGGAAGTGCTCAGGGTGAGTGTAGGTTAGCATTCTTTTACCGCTGAGTTGGGTTGTTTATGGTGTGGACTGAAAGCTATTTTGTGATATAATGGATGAATGTACTGATGACAAATATGTGACTGCAGATACTTTAGAATGCTGAATTATTGCATCATTATACAGATAACAATCCACTTAAGTATCCACCATAAATGATTTACTAGGTCTGCTGAGTGCCACTTCTACTTTTGTGGAAAAACACTATCACATAAAGTTTACTTCAAACTTATTTTCTTGAGCATTGAAAGAGAGCCAAATTTTATGTCAGCCTTATAATCTGCAATATTTTAATAGCATGCCCTGCTGAAATAGACATATCTTGGTCTGTAATGAGGCACCCATCTATGATAGCTAAAGCCATGCAGCTTACAACTGCTTCTAAGCTGTCAGCATGAATGGTGGTCAAACATTAGAGTTACGTTTGTTGGAAACTCCAAAAGCTGCTTGTTCTGATGTTCTGAAAAAGAATCATGCCAGGTGTTATTCCTTCCTTTCAACTCTTCAGTCTTTAATAGAACTGGTGCCAATTTTTAGCAGATGCCATACTGAGTCTGTATAAATTTTATGACCTGCAGCAGTCAGAACATAATCCTGAAGATTATGTTCCCTGCATGATAGATAAGAAGTGGAGCATTCCCGACCTTTTGTTTGAGAGTAAGATGCATGCATGCTGAGCAAAGCACAGCTTTTTGGTTCTTTCAAAACATATTTTTCCTTCACAAATAATTTGTACATAAAGATAATTTTAGTGCATGTCAGGCTCCAGGAATCTATATGCTGCTAAAATAAACAAAATCAATGGTTGTACTAATTGTTGGTTGCTGCTTTCAGTGGTTCATCTGTGCAGGGCCAGTGTGCAGTAGAATAAATGAATATGGATATGATTTCACTGTTAGCTCTCTTTTGGTCTGAATTTATTTCGTATATGCAGGTAATGGTACATTGCTAAGTGTATACATAATACTGCTTTATAGAATGCAGAGCTATTTAATTTTATTTTCACTCGGAAAGGAAAGCCAGTAAATGGACCTGTTTAGAATTTTGTTTTGATTCTGTGTGATTTGATGAGCCTACTTATCATTTTCTTTGTTAAGAAAGGCCTTCTTTTAAATACATTTTATCACAAACTCATATCCAAATGAGATTCTATCATAGAACACTTTGATGAAAGCCTCTGAAGACCATCTACTATCTACTTTAATATGTTTTGAAGATTCGCAAAATGTTAAGAAGGGATTGTCAGAAATAATTCAGTGAATGCAAAAAATCTAAGTCCTTTGTAGGCGCAATAGCTTCTGACTCTGAATTAGGAAAACAAAAATGCTGTACTGTTTGCAAATCATTTGGTGAACAAATTATATCAGAAAAACAAAATCTACTTTATTCATGTTGCATCTTTTACAATCCCAGCATTTCCTTCTTATAGCCATAATGTAATGCAGGTTTTTGTGCTGTATTGGATAATGCATGCCTGTGGCTGCTTATGGTCATGTGCAGTCTGTAACATAGGCATGACATTATCCACTTTAACATATACTCAGAAGTGCACTGTCACTATGATAAGCTGAATGCAAGTTGTAAGTTGCCTAATTATGCTTTTTTTTAAATGTGTAGCAATTTTCTTCAAAGGTAATATTTATGTTTGTAAAATACCTCTTTATGCAGTAAAAGGGGAACATTCAGGAATTGTGAAGTATCATAAGTTATGGGAGTCTTATAAAGCAACAAAATATTGCATTTTAAATGTAGTTACTAATTATAAGAGCAAGGCTTATTGCCCATTCTATAACTATGATGCATATGAACGTGGCATTATGTAGGCAATGTGAAATCTGTGACTCATATCAAACATGGGATACCTATTAGATTATCGAACATCTGAAAATTCAAAATTCATATGGCTGATATATGATTGAGTTTTCAGAAGTTCAAACGTTAAATAAATAAATAAATAAATACATAAAAACTTTCTTTTTTACACATTTTTGCAGGGGGCTAGCCCCCCTGCAAAACCCATGCCCCCTACTAATTACATATATCAACACTGAGTTTGCACTACATTGAAGAAAAGGGTAAATTTCCTGATCCATACTGTTCGGCGATCTCCATTGAAAACATTCAAACTTCAGAAAATTTGGTCATATGGTCTTGGTTGTATGAATTTCAAATTTGCAGATGTTTTATAATCTGATAGCAATCCTACACATGATGGACATTTACTTCTGCTTTCCCCATCTACAGTCATTCTGAATTAATATTCTATATATTAACTGAAATTTCAAACAAATACTCATAAATAACTCAGGGCCATGAGAACCACTGAAACTTTTGGGGCATGGCCATCTTGTATGAATAAAATAATGTACATTTTCACATAAACTGTACAACAAGCCATGAATGTATGTTTAAAATCATTTGACTGACATACTTATGAGGATAATGCTGCTGTACTAAGAAGCTTAATATACTTTTGTACTGGAGAGAGATATAAAGAAAAAAAAGAGATTGAGAGAGAGAGAGAGAGAGATGTGATATATCTCACCCTAAATTCCCATATAAGATTTAGATATGTATGCACTTATGACCAACAGAAACTCAGTTTTCAAAATGTAGAATACACTTTTCTGTGGACTTAATGTGTTGTTGTCAGCCTATGAGCAGGATAACAAAACAATAAGCCACTTAATTTTCCATGTAATTTTATTTTTTATTATTTATTT
Source organism: Protopterus annectens (assembly GCF_019279795.1). Taxonomy (NCBI): domain Eukaryota; kingdom Metazoa; phylum Chordata; order Ceratodontiformes; family Protopteridae; genus Protopterus; species Protopterus annectens. The sequence goes on from NC_056735.1 coordinate 580,296,634, forward strand.
ATTTATTTATTTTTTTCTTTCACATCCTTTATTTGTGGGTGACACTTTACCAGCTGAACATTCTGCTGCCGTCCAACATTTCTCATTTGTCCCTTACCTTTGTCTGGTACAATCATTCTGGACTGGTATTCCACCATCTAGCAGATGGAAACGCTTACAATTACAGAAGACATGGAGGAAATAAGGCACCCGCAGTTGTGACAGTTATATGAAAACACAGAGTTTTCACTAAGATACAAGTAGACATGCAGTGGTGCCACGACAAAGCTGCCTCCAGAGGTTGAAATGCACTTCTATAAATCCCATGCACAAAGTAAATCTAGCACTTGCCTGTCATCATGACTTCAGCATCAGATTTCGTGATCTGGCTATACCCTCATAGTCTCCCTTCTTATTCTGATGCCCAAAAGAAGAGAAGAGGCAATGTTTTGTCATTCATCTATTCCACATTATCTATTTATTTATTTTCTATTGGATAACCTGGACAGTGGACTGGTCTGAAGACGCTTTTCAGACATGACCTGGGCACAGAGGCAACAGTACATATAATAAGGAAGAAAATGAAAATTGATTTCATCACAGAGAGACAGATAAATAAACAGGGAACAATACATTTGTTACAGTTAGTTTAGATAACAACTTTGACAACATAAACTGGAAAACAGCACAAATAGTTAAGCTAAGCAAAACTAAACAAGGTGATTGCCACTAGTAAATTGCTTGGTGGTTATAAAGTAAACTACGTCCTTAAAACATCAGTATTCAAGTTCATTGAAGACATGCTCTGAGAGTACATTATTTATTATTCCCCTGCCACTGAAGCTGATAATTGAATTCAAGTCATGTGGGTCATCCTCAGGGTTATTCAAAATGATATCATTTTAATATATATAATTTGTCCATTGAATGGTACCCAG